>NW_026700233.1:217500-238080 GCF_030435755.1 Ochotona princeps | reverse complement strand
ACTGATGGTCAAAAGCCAAGGTTTATTAGTAGCATCAGACTTTATACTCTGAGGGTCATATAGGATAAGGGAGGAAGTGCTGAGCTTATCAACAAAACCATTAATGCTTGTTTGGAACTCCTTTTGTCTTGTATATTCCACCAGGTGTTCTCATATACATATGCAGATGATATCCAATAAGGTATACAAAAGGTAGCCATTTGGTTATTCTCCTCCAAATATTATCCAACCAACTGTAGTCCTGTGCTCACTGACCTTTTCGGGTCACAATGTCCTCCTACAAATCCCCCTTCTGTGTTTTGTAAAATTAGGCCTGAATGATGTATGTAGGGGAAACATGCTCTTGGGAGAGCAGAAAAATGGGGAGAAACAATATTATTTAACCGAAAGCAGAGTGGCACAGGAACAGTGTAAAGACCAACACCAACATTGACATACATAGCAGGTGAGTTCAAACATAACATCAAAGTTCTTTACAGTTACATCTTGTTTAGCATTAACAGTTTTAAATTAATAAAAGCTTTTCAGGGAGATTCTTAACCCAATTTAAATAAATTTTGCAGTTTATAGAGGTTAAGCACAGTTTTGCATTTAACAATTGAAGAATAGAAAAGTTTTAGGTAGGTGAGCAGGGAAATCCCCAACAACTTAGTGAGTGAGGAAGAATTTAACTCTACATGGGACTCACAAGCAACCCTGATGGTTGGTGTAAGAGAGGGCTGAGAGCCAAGGCTGGAACTAGTTAAGAACTAGAGGAAGCTCCTCCTACAATCCTTTTCTCTCTGAGTGCCTCCCGGGGCTCCTGGCTTAAGTTCCCAGGTCACCAGACCCTATGAGCAGGGTACTGGGCTGCTTCAATCCCTTGTGAGAAATCCAATAGGAAAGGACTGACCTCAGAGTTCTCGGCCTCCAAGGGCACTCATCTTCCTTGTGATCTCCTTGGCAGTTGGGATACGGTTCTCGATGTCCTTGATGAGGCAGATATCCACTGCTTCTGCAGCGAAAGCACATGGGAGGCCTCCGGGGGTCTCCGGGACTAGGATAGAGGGCTCCTCTTATCCTCCTGCTCCACCCTGAGATCCCCCTTGCTCTATACACACAACCTCCTTTAAGAGGGTGTCAGAGTCGTCCTTGGATGCCACCACAAATTTCTATGGCTTTTCTAATGTCTAAGGTCATTAAAATCTATAAATAACAAGTTACACTTAAAGTCTTCCTCCAACATTCTAAGAAGGTGGAGAATTTCTCTGCACTCCTGACCTGTAGTAGAACCAGAGGAATATTAAACAAATTTAGCTTTTCAGTTCTTAGAGGCAGCTCCACTGGGGGTTCCATCTTCTCCAGGGGCAGCGTTGAGTTCAAGGGAGTTGCAGCACTTTCGAGGTCAGATGAGCCAGTTTTGAGGATCCATCAGGAAATTCTAGGGACAAGAGCATAACCTTTCCCACGGATTATTAGTGTTTATCAAATACATCATAATGTCAAGGACAGTTGCGCTTGATGCACCAATCTCTTAGGATCCCTCACGTCACCCGGTGTTGGGAGGGGTCTGGCCTCCTCCTCCTCCTCCAATGTCTCCTTGATGGAGATGGATCTTTCAGAATGAAGTCGCGAATTTGTCTTACTGCAGGCGCTTCCTCCGGTGAATGGAGTCCAGGGCTTTACATTACCAGCTGGCACCCACACAGGCTGCAGCTCAGTTTCTGGAAAAACACAAACAAACCCTCTTCCCACAGTTAGCAAGGGGTCAGGACCTCTCCACTTGTGAGTGGCTGGGTTCCTCCATCAAACCGAAGGCATCTGTGTTGGGCCTGCAAGCAGCCTCTAGTGACGCAGAGCTGGTGCTCACCAGGAGACAAAATCTGAACAAAATTTAAGGTGAGTAAGACCAAATTAATGCATTTACAGGGGTAGCATATTCCCCCCTCTGCTTTTAAAGCATAACTTTAACATCTTTGTGATTTTACAATCCTATCAGAAAGCTCTGGGCGTGGCTGCAGGTTGCCACAGCCCCAAGGCAACCTGCTCTTGATAAACAAACAGCAACACATGATAACAATTTGAAACAACTTTTTACAAAGGACAAAATGTTAAGACACACATGTATGCGCGCATACACACAGACACACACACACACTTTTGGAGACTTGAAAATATTATTCTCAACCAAGCTTAGTAGTAGTGTTCACCAAAAACCAGTAAGTGAAACCATTAAGTCAATAGTTTTGAACTGAGAAACTCAGACAAAAACATTGATCATGCTATGAAATCCCTCCATCAATCTAAAATTGCAAATTTCAGTCTTCCCAGCAATACAGCCATGCTAAGAATACATAATTAGCAACGCAAACTAAAATTAAACCTTCACAACTCCATGGATGTATACAACGTTTTGACACAATAAAATTTTACTCCATTTGTTATTTGGCAATAATCTTAGTATAATCCAATAGCCTGGTCAACTGTCTCCACAAAACGGGAGATAGATCCGTTGGCATTCTTGAGGCCTCGTAAGAATACCAAGGGAATCCCTAGGATTTGAAACCTTTGAATTCTTAAATGCTTTTTTAAGGATAGCTAAAAATATCTGAAACAAGATTTGTTGTTGACATTAGCATAACATATGATAGATTACAATTGGTTATTGATGCGAGATCATCACTCAAATATCTTTAAAACAAATACAAAACCTTGACACATTAAAGGCAGTGAGAGATTTGATAACCAGCCAAAAACACAAGAATTACATTAATACATGCAATTAATACATGCAAACACTTTGTAGACAATGAATAGCACATTAACTTATACCTTGAAATAATCAAATAGTGTTCGAGTTCAATTTTATACCAAATTATTTATGGTAAAATTTCACATTTTTATTAAATGTCCCCCCAAAAAACCCTCAGGATTTACAAAAGCCTAGTATCTTCTTTGAATTCCAAGCTCCCAAAAGTTGCAATGGATATACAGATGAAGTCAGTTTGCTAAACATCTACCACAACAAAAGACCTTGAAATTGGTGATTATTGTGAAAGCTAGCCACTAAACTGAAGGCCAGCTTCCTCAGCATTATAAAATATTCCAAAAGACATGCGGTTACAACTCGGGTACATTAACAAACAAAACAGGAAACATTCACTTTATAATGATATAATGACATCACCCAAACACTCCTTAAAGCAAGAACATCGCTTTTGTTAATTTTAAACAATGAGAACGTAATGAGGCAGTGAACATAAAAATTAACTTAATATAAAGACTTGTACTTAAAAATTAGTATACATGATTAAGCAATGCTGTATATGAATAACATGCATACACCACAACTGATTGGAATTTCAGCCTCCAGGATTTATACTTGCAGGGTGAGGAGCACAGGTGGGGCAATGAGACAGTGGCAATTTTAAGTTTGTAGCTTCTCTGAAGATTCCCATTTTGTAAACCTGTGAATGTTTGGGACCTGGGGCTGACCCCTCCCAGAGTCTTCTGGCCACAGGCATCTGCCATCATGGTCAAATTTGGATTTACATTCTTTTTTCCAGTGTTGGCCTCTTCGGCACTTAGGACATATTCCAGGGGAGTGACTGTTAAAAGCATCCGCAGGGTATTTTTGAGTTGAAGGAAGCATTGGGCAATCTTTTCTAAGGTGTCCTGGCTTGCCACAATTAAAACATTTAGCCTTCATTTGTTTTTGAATAGCAAAAGTTTCAAGTGCTGCTAGGCGGGCATGGTGCTTAAATGTCCCTATGTTGCGACAGGCTTTCAGGTAACCCAGAAGATCCTCTCTTTCTTTTATAGGACGAATAACAGCCTGGCAGTCCTCATTCGCATTATCAAAGGCCAGTTGCTTTAACAACAATTTCCTAGTGCCTTCTCCCTTAACTTGTTTTTCTATAGAGTCTGTCAAACGTCTTACAAAATCAGCATAAGATTCTTTGGCTCCTTGAATGACTTTTGTATAACTGCCTGCAAATTCAGACCCAGTCTCAATTTTCTCCCATGCCCACAATGCTACGTCTCGTATATGCATGAGCGCAGCTTGAGGTAGCTGTATCTGTTGCTCTGTAGTAACCCACTGTCCGTCCCCGACCAACATATCATAAGTCAGTTGTCCTCCACCAGGGAGTTGCCGACCTGATGCTCCTAAGGTTCGCAGTTTTTCTTTAGCCATATCGCTTCTCCACATTTTCCATTGTAAATATTGAGAAGGAGAAAACCCTATTTTTGCTATTACTTCAAAATCATAAGGAATCCAGTTTGCTCCCTGGCTCCAGCCATTTAAATATTCCCACACATAAGAAGAAGTAGGTCCGTAGGACACACAAGCCTTTTTAAAAGCTATGATGGCATTAACATCTAGGCTTTCATAGGTAGGTTGGTTATTTTCTTGACTAAGTATGATTGGAAAAAGCAATCGGAGTTCATGAGGTCTCCGGGGAACATCAGTCATTTGGAAACATTTTTGATCGGATTTAAGAGCAAGACGGCATGGGCTGATATTTAACTGTTGCTTTATCCCAGCCTCATTTACCTCACTAGAGAAATCCTGTGGTTTAACACTGAAAATTTTCTTTTTCTTAGTTCTGATTTCATTTTCAGTCACATTATGGTAACATCTTCCAAGTTTTCTTTTCCTAATTTCCACATCTGTAGTATAAGGCCTTTCTCTTTTAGCTGCATTACAGTGGCATCTCCTCGTGGGAGGGCCTCTCACACATTCTTTCTCATCTTCATCTGTAGTATAAGCCATTTCTTTCCTAGCCACATTACGGTGGCGTCTCCCGTTAGGGAAATCTCTCACGGGCTCCTCTTTGCTGTCCTCCTCATCTGTACTATGAGGCGTTTCTTTTTTAGCCATATTACAGCGTCCTTTCCTGTTAGGTGGGCCTCTTAAGGATTCCCTTTCTCTTTCTTCCTTGTTCGTACTATGAAACACTTCTTTTTTAGCTACATTTTGGGGGTGTCTCCCCTTAGAGGAATTTCTTGCAGATTCCCCTTCTAAAATTATAATAATAGCTCTAATTAAAGCCGATATAATCCAAAAACTAACTTGAATATCTTCTATCCTTCCGGCCTTTTCACCATTTTTCTGAGTAAAATTCTTAAGTCCAGTTTCTAGTGTCCATTCATCTGGAGACCAAGGATTATATTCACTAACAAGCTCTAAATAAGAATGCAATTGCTGCCTAGTTATCTTCGTTCCACTTTTCACTAAAAAATTCTGCATAAGAGAGATAAAAGACTGTGCCCTACACTGGTTCTGGCCCATTGTCCCACTCACCACTTTCTGTGGGGGGTCTCCGCTGCACTTTCTCTTCTTCTTTCAAGTCCCCGTTCAGGCGCCAGTTGTCGCTGTCCCGCAGCGATGGACTTGGTGCACGGAGCCGATAATAACACGCGTGGACCCCTGTGATGGTCAAAAGCCAAGGTTTATTAGTAGCATCAGACTTTATACTCTGAGGGTCATATAGGATAAGGGAGGAAGTGCTGAGCTTATCAACAAAACCATTAATGCTTGTTTGGAACTCCTTTTGTCTTGTATATTCCACCAGGTGTTCTCATATACATATGCAGATGATATCCAATAAGGTATACAAAAGGTAGCCATTTGGTTATTCTCCTCCAAATATTATCCAACCAACTGTAGTCCTGTGCTCACTGACCTTTTCGGGTCACAATGTCCTCCTACAATCAATGTTTTTGTCTGAGTTTCTCAGTTCAAAACTATTGACTTAATGGTTTCACTTACTGGTTTTTGGTGAACACTACTACTAAGCTTTGTTGAGAATAATATTTTCAAGTCTCCAAAAGTGTGTGTGTGTCTGTGTGTGTGCGCGCATACATGTGTGTCTTAACATTTTGTCCTTTGTAAAAAGTTGTTTCAAATTGTTATCATGTGTTGCTGTTTGTTTATCAAGAGCAGGTTGCCTTGGGGCTGTGGCAACCTGCAGCCACGCCCAGAGCTTTCTGATAGGATTGTAAAATCACAAAGATGTTAAAGTTATGCTTTAAAAGCAGAGGGGGGAATATGCTACCCCTGTAAATGCATTAATTTGGTCTTATTCACCTTAAATTTTGTTCAGATTTTGTCTCCTGGTGAGCACCAGCTCTGCGTCACTAGAGGCTGCTTGCAGGCCCAACACAGATGCCTTTGGTTTGATGGAGGAACCCAGCCACTCACAAGTGGAGAGGTCCTGGCCCCTTGCTAACTGTGGGAAGAGGGTTTGTTTGTGTTTTTCCAGAAACTGAGCTGCAGCCTGTGTGGGTGCCAGCTGGTAATGTAAAGCCCTGGACTCCATTCACCGGAGGAAGCGCCTGCAGTAAGACAAATTCGCAACTTCATTCTGAAAGATCCATCTCCATCAAGGAGACATTGGAGGAGGAGAAGGAGGCCAGACCCCTTCCAACACCGGGTGACGTGAGGGATCCTAAGAGATTGGTGCATCAAGCGCAACTGTACTTGACATTATGATGCATTTGATAAACACTAATAATCCGTGGGAAAGGTTATGCTCTTGTCCCTAGAATTTCCTGATGGATCCTCAAAACTGGCTCATCTGACCTCGAAAGTGCTGCAACTCCCTTGAACTCAACGCTGCCCCTGGAGAAGATGGAACCCCCAGTGGAGCTGCCTCTAAGAACTGAAAAGCTAAATTTGTTTAATATTCCTCTGGTTCTACTACAGGTCAGGAGTGCAGAGAAATTCTCCACCTTCTTAGAATGTTTGAGGAAGACTTTAAGTGTAACTTGTTATTTATAGATTTTAATGACCTTAGACATTAGAAAAGCCATAGAAATTTGTGGTGGCATCCAAGGACGACTCTGACACCCTCTTAAAGGAGGTTGTGTGTATAGAGCAAGGGGGATCTCAGGGTGGAGCAGGAGGATAAGAGGAGCCCTCTATCCTAGTCCCGGAGACCCCCGGAGGCCTCCCATGTGCTTTCGCTGCAGAAGCAGTGGATATCTGCCTCATCAAGGACATCGAGAACCGTATCCCAACTGCCTAGGAGATCACAAGGAAGATGAGTGCCCTTGGAGCCCGAGAACTCTGAGGTCAGTCCTTTCCTATTGGATTTCTCACAAGGGATTGAAGCAGCCCAGTACCCTGCTCATAGGGTCTGGTGACCTGGAAACTTAAGCCAGGAGCCCCGGGAGGCACTCAGAGACAAAAGGATTGTAGGAGGAGCTTCCTCTAGTTCTTAACTAGTTCCAACCTTGGCACCCAGCCCTCTCTTACACCAACCATCAGGGTTGCTTGTGAGCCCCATGTAGAGTTAAATTCTTCCTCACTCACTAATTTGTTGGGGATTTCCCTGCTCACCTACCTAAAACTTTTCTATTCTTCAGTTGTTAAATGCAAAACTGTGCTTAACCTCTATAAACTGCAAAATTTAAATTGGGTTAAGAATCTCCCTGAAAAGCTTTTATCAATTTAAAACTGTTAATGCTAAACAAGATGTAACTGTAAAGAACTTTGATGTTATGTTTGAACTCAGCTGCTATGTATGTCAATGTTGGTCTTTACACTGTTCTTGTGCCACTCTGATTTCGGTTAAATAATATTGTTTCTCCCCATTTTTCTGCTCACCCAAGGGCATGTTTCCCCTACATACATCATTCAGGCCTAATTTTACAAAACACAGAAGGGGGATTTGTAGGAGGACATTGTGACCCTAATAGGTCAGTGAGCACAGGATTACAGTTGGTTGGATAACATTTGGAGGAGAATAACCAAATGGCTACCTTTTGTATACCTTATTGGATATCATCTGCATATGTATATGAGAACACCTGGTGGAATATACAAGACAAAAGGAGTTCCAAACAAGCATTAATGGTTTTGTTGATAAGCTCAACACTTCCTCCCTTATCCTATATGACCCTCAGAATATAAAGTCTGATGCTACTAATAAACCTCGGCTTTTGACCATCAGTCAGGGGTCCACGCGTGTTATTATCGGCTCCGTGCACCAAGTCCATCGCTGCGGGACAGCGACACCAGTATCCCCCACTGTCTTGCTTTCACTTTCTGTTCTCTAATTTTATTTTTATTTATTTATTTGGCCTTGAGGTTGACTTATTTTCATTGGGAAGGCAGATTTGCAGAGAGAAGGAGAGACAGACAGACAGAAAGATTTCCATCCACCGGTGCACTCCCCAAATGGCCACAACCACGGCCGGAGCTGACTGGATCCGATCCGAATCCAGGCGCTGGGAGTTTCTTCCAGGCCTCCCACACAGGTGCAGGGTCCCGTACACTTGGACCACCCTCCGCTGTTTTCCCAGGGCACAAACAGGGAGCTAGATCAGAAGTGGAGCCACAGGGACATGAAAGTGGAGGAAAAGCCAGTGAAGCTATTCTGCAGCGCCCTTGCGTCTGCCTGTCCTTCCTGTGAGCTCTTGCAAGACCCAAGAAGTTCCTCAGGGACAGAAAAGATGTGCCATGGAAACAGGTTAGGGATGTGAAAGGAGAGAGAGGAAAAGAGGGGGAGACAGAGAGAGAGAGAGAGAGAGAGAGAGAGAGAGATTGAAATTGAGTTAGTGAGAATGTGACAACAATTCAGTCTTCTCTGTTCCCCATTTGCAGGTAAGGTCCAGATGAGGAAAAGGAGAAAGGGAGCAGCCAGGCTGGGATTGGGCCTCTTCACCTCTCTCTCTCTCTCTCTCTCTCTCTCTCTCTCTCTCTCTCTCTCTCCCAGGAGGGGGCATCACACAGCTTTCTCTTTCCAATTTGTGAGCAGAAGTGGTTGCACGCTGAGTGGTTCCTGGCCAGGATCCAGAACATGGAGGGAGAAGTAGGTGTCAGGTAAGGCCACCTGTGAGGCCTTCACGTCGGCATAGTGGCCTTTCATTCCCAATCCACCAGAGAAATCCTTGGGCAGGAAGGGCACAGGCCAGCCCATATGTCCTCCTGCTCTGCCGTCCTCAAGTCCCCTTGACTTGTCCGCAGAGCCGACCGCACACAACACCCACAACTCAGGCACAGGTGCCCCAGTCTCTCCCTCAGAGCACCCTTTCCCTTCAGTTCCGCAGAATAAGAAATGGTGAGCTGACCCTCCAACTCTTCCGCCTCCACACCCCACCCACCCACGGTCCATCAAAGACAAGGGGTTGGTTGGTTGGTTGGTTGGTTGTTTGGGTCCGGCCGGCTTGTTAGCCTAGTGACTAAATCCTAAAGAAAAGAAAGATAGATGTGAACGCAGAGAAGAGCTGCCTTCCAAAACACACATATAAATAGCCAGGCCGGGTTGGGGCGCGAGCCAGGCTGGATTGAACTGTGAACTGGCTAGCACCCCACAGTTCGCAGGAGGGCTGGGGATGGACCAGGCCAGGCTAGGTTGCCGTACCCCAGCCCAATGGCGATAGCTGGGACTGGTGGTGGGCCATCTCAGATTGTGCCACAGCACCCACTGGCGCACGCAAGAACCTGGGGTGGTGCGGTGGGGGTGGTGGAGAGGGAGCGTGAGAACCGGAATCAAGTTACGGCGCTGCACCCAGTCACGCAAAAACAGAGCCAAAATGGCTGGGCGGGTGGGTGGGTGCGTTGCGGGCGGGCGGGCCAGCCGGATTAGGCCACAACACCCAGCTGTCAGCAAAGCGCCGGGACTGCCTGGGTGAAAAAATTACATCAGGCAGGCCGGCCGGACCGCATTAGCCCCCAGACGGTCCCAAGATCTGGGGCTGGGAGCCCGCCAGCCTGCTAGGGGAACGCCAGGCAGGCAGGCAGGCAGGCAGGCAGGCACACCCCCTGTCAGCTAGGCCATAGCTCCCGTCGGAGAGCACGTTAAGGCCTGCCTGAACTAAAACAGCGAGCTACCCACAGATCATCAGGCCGTATGTGCCAAACATACAAGGCCTGGGCCAGAGATGTCGACAGCGTGCATCTCCCCGGACCAGACAAGAAGACGAGGGGAAGGCAAGAGTTGTTGCTTGGGCCAGGCGTGTGCGGTTGCCTAGTGGCTCCATTTCTCGGCCTGTACGTGCCGAGATCCCATACGGGTGCCGGTTCAAGTCCCAGCTGCCCCACTTCCGTCCAGCTCCCTGCCTGTGGCCTGGAAAAGCGGTCGAGGATGGCACAAAGCCTTCGGACTCAGCAGCCACCTGTGTGGCGGAGACCGACCGGGAAGAAGCTCCCGGCTCCTGGTTTTGGTTCTGCTCAGCCCCGACCATTGTGGCCACTTGGGGAGGGAACCAGCCAGCGGGCAGGAGATATTTCTTTCTGTCTCTCCTTCTCTCAGCAACACCCCTCCCAACCCCCCCACCCCTCCCAACCACACACACACACACACACACACACACACTCACACACACAGACACGCGTGCACAGGGTCCTCCTGACTGGCGTGTGGCTGCCGGCTCCACCTCAGGATCCTTCACCGTCCAACAATAAGAACCAGATTGGGTTGAAGAACAGTCAGGAAACACCACTGTTCCTGCTAGGACAGGAGGTGGACTGAACAGGGCTGGCTCATGGACCCACTGGTATGCGTGAAACCTGGCACTGGGAGAGTTTCTGATGGAGGAGCCTGGGCAACTCCTCTGGCAGGACACAGTCCCTGCAGGTAAGCGCAAGCAGCACAAATAGGAAACAGCCCAGAACAGGCTATGGAAATTATCCCACTGGTATACACATGGCATGGATTGGGGGCAGACCAGGCTGAACCTGTTCACATCACCCGCTGGTGAGTCCGAGCGCCAGAACAGAGTGTGGGTCGAGCCAGGTTCGGTTGCGACACATACTAGTACACAATAAGGAATGCCAAGGTGAGGTGAGCCGTACCAGATGTGGTTGCAGCGCCCAAACAGCACATGTGATAGTCAGGGGGAGGAGGCAAAGCTGACAGGGGAATGTGGGCTCCCCTGCTGGACAACTACTTCCCAACTAGGCTGCAGCTCCAACCGGTCTGCGTGAGGACCGAGTATGAAGCGGGCAGGATCGAACCGGACTACGACACCCGTCGGTTCACGAGGAAGACAGGCCAGGAAACAGAACGAACCCGGCAATCCCAACGATGGGTATCTGTGTTGATCCCGTATCTGGCTATTGTGAATTGAGCTGTGATAGCTGTAAGGGCGCAAATAACTCTCTCATATGCATTTTCATTTGGATAAAATCATAGGGCTGCGATGCTGGTTCGTATGCAGACTTTTAGATACCATTTGTTTTTTATCCAATTGGGAAACATGAGATATTTTAATGAAATTATAACTGGATAAGAAATGAGTTTTATGAAGCATGGTGGCCACTTGGGGAGTGAACCGGGCAGGAGGCAGGAGATATTTCTTTCTGTCTCTCCTTCTCTATATATATATATCTGCGTTTCAATAGAAATAAAATGGACGGATGGATGGATGGATAGATGGAGGAATTGTTTTTTCTGAACAGGCACCGACTGTGAGATGTAAGTAAGGCTCTGGACTGCTGTGTCCTGGTCGCTCGGTCCAACGCCGATCCAAGCAGAGAACTGGGCCTGGCACGGGGCACAGGCCTAGTATATTCCTGCAACCGCGATCAGCTTGAGCCCTTGCCAACCCCTCCCACCGCCCCCGCCCCCCGCCCCGCGCACCTGCACAAGGACAGGTAAGGGGTTCCTGTCTGTGTTTTGAGTCATCGGTTCAGCTGGATCGTTCTATTGAGAGGGAGGGATGCTTGATGTTGAGCAGTTCTGCTTGTTTGAGTGACAGAAGTACACGCACAGGTTAATAACACGCGTTCACATAGTTAAGGTGATGGATGGAAGAGTGAATCAATAATGCCGATGGAAAGGCCACATCAGAAGGGAGCCGTTCCTGAGAACCACTCATGGTCTGCCCCGTGCGAGTCAGAAAGCAGCGGCCAGATCCCACTTTGCAGTTCCAGAGCGAGCGAAGGGGAGTGACCGACTGTGGCTGACCTTTGCCCCAGTCGGAGAGGCAGATCCTTTCACTGACAAACGCCTGAGGGCAGGTATGGCTCTGGGTGGAGTGGAGAGAAAGTGAAGCCTTTTGCAGACAACGGGACTTTGAACCAGCCATTTGCATTTCAATGAAGGCAATGAATGAGGCCTCTTGGAATTGAATGAGAGGTTGCGTCCCTCAAGCCAGTGGCTTCCGAAACGAAGGCTGCTGCTTTCTTGGGGCACCCCCCCCACACACACACACAGAGGCTCATTCTGACGAGGAGGCGGGGTGCGGGTGCCCTGCCCCATGCTTCTCCTTACATGTCCCTGGACCCTGGACCCTGGCTCTGGCTCTAGCTCTGGCCTGGGAAGGAGATGTGGATTGGGGAGGTGACTTGCAAGACGTACACACAAGACCCACCCACCATCAGTGAAACACAGCTTCTCTCCCTCCTTCCTTCCCTGGGGCTTGTGGGGGAGGGGAGAGTGGTATCAGGCAGGCAGGCACTTTTTGTTTTGGCTTGGCTTTTCTCCTCTTGGGTGTCACTGGTGCACCCCAGCGTATTCCATCACCAAGCCACTTTCCGATGTGTTTCGCTTCCCTCACAGTGGTTCATTAGCCAGGACCCACTGATAGGAGAGGACTGCTTTTTACTGGACAGCATCCTAGTGCAGGGATCAAAGGGGTCAGAGAAAGTAGAGAGAGCAAAGGAAAAAGGAAAAAGTTGGGTTGTTCGGGACTCCTTAAAAAAGAATTCATGTTGTGCCACCCACGTGTGCGAAGATTTGTCAAAGTCCCCCTCCCCATGCCCCTTTCCTCCTCCCCCCCCCCCCCCGCTCAACCACCACCAAGCCATCACTCAGCAGGCTGGCTTCCAAGTAAATCAAATACATGCTTTAAGTGTTTGTTTTCTCTCACCTGACTCAGCACAATCGCACTCAGGGTTGCGGTGTAGCGACCAAATGTTGCCATCTGGTTGCCCAATTACTGCACCCTTAGGAATATTTAATGGATTTCAACAACCTGGTGTTGAATGCCTTCTTCTTCTTTTTTTTTTTTTTCCTCTCCACTCCACTGAAGGCAAAATAAGATTTCCACCACCACCACCACCACCACCACCCCAACAGCGTGGAACATTGAAGTGGGCAGAAAACTAGTTACATTTTCCTGCAATGTGAATGCCAGGTCTGTTCTTGTGTGTGTTTTCTTATTTTTAAGACTCTTGTATTTATTCATTTGCAAGTCAATCATGGGAGAGAGAGAGAGGAAGAGAGAGAGAGAGAGAGATTTGTGAGCAAGTTTGTTTGGAGCAGGGAAGGGGGGAGCGGGTGTGTCAGAGGCGATGGGAGGAAAGAAGAGAGAGGAAGAGAGGAAGAGAGAGGAAGAGAGAGGGGCAAGGACGAGCAAAAGAGCGAGCTCTTTGAAGAGATTCTTCCACCCACAAGTTCCTTCCCTTTTCTCTTTGTCGCTGTGTCCTTCCAATAAGCAGACATAGATGACAGAGGATGGTGAGAGCTAGAGAGCGAGCGAGCGAGCGAGCGAGCAAGCCAAAAATGTGGAAACCACGGTTCCGCCAGCGCCGTGACAACATTGCTGTTTTTCTTTGTTTAAAAAAAAAATGGAAAGAGAGAGAGAGAGAGAGAGAGAGAGAGAGAATCTTCCACCACTTCACCAGTCAGTTCAGAACTTTTCCCCCGAAATGCAGGCCTAGAGAACTCAGAAGTTGGTGAACAGAAAGTATGGAATCCTGGTTCTCAGTGCTACACAACTCTGTTTAGGATACAAACAGGTTTTTCAACAGCTTTGGCCTCAAACCTGTGAGAGAGAGAGAGAGAGAGAGAGAGAGAGAGAGAACTAAGCATTTCTGACCTAACGTGCGCAGAACCTCAACAGCAACAACTAAACCCATATGCCTCGGAGCCCCATCCGGAGGTGTTTACATGGCATTTTGACAAGATATTGAGCCAAAGCTCAGAGAGAGAATTGAGGAGAAAATAAATAAATAAATAAATAAATAAATAAATAAATAGCTGGTGAAATCACGAATGTAAAGTCAAATGATCTGTATTCCGGGAGTGAGTGAGTGAGTGAGTGAGTGAGTGGAATTTACCGACACCATGTCAGGATAGACAATGTGTCCGGACAGACAACGATGGAGAGTGGTGGGGGGGGGGGGAAGAGATGTCTTTTCCAGTGTTTTCTAACCTAAGGGAAACTTGTAGGAAAAGTAGCATGCTCCGCACCACGGTCATGAGAGCCTTGTAGGCGCACGTGCTAAACTCCACACACATGATTTCCATCACCTTCGATTCAATGTGCACCTAGATCGAGGGGTTTCCCAGACACTAGAGCGCTCTTTGCAGACTCTGGGTTTGGTGGGCATGGTGGCACGACAGCGGCAGTGGCAGTGGCACTGAAGTCCAGGCCGCTCTAGGTAGGTCTGAAAAGACGTCCCTCTCTCCGTTCCAGCAGAAGCTGGCCCAAGGGCTTGGGACCCCGCCCACAGCACAGGCAGCCAGTGGTGGGTATCTATGTGTAGGTGGTCGTCTCGCCATCATGAGGTAGAGAAATCTCTGCCACGCCATCCGTCCCTCCCTTCCCCCCTCCCCTCCCGTCCCGCAAGGGTAACTAAGCAAGATCCCAGGCTACCAAGGAGAAGCAGGAGGGACTCTCCCCAGAGTCGGCCTGCGGTGAAGGGCAGTCCAGTCATGTGGTGGATGGGAGAGGGAAGAAGAGGGGCCGGCATGGCTTGCTCTCAAAGCCGTCATTGGGCCAGTTGAGTCCCTAAAAGCACACCAAGCCACCCACCGCCATCCAGCCAGGCAGCCAGGCAGCCAGCCAGCCAGCCAGGCAGCCAGCATCCGCACACGCACCCACCCGGATGGCACACTGTTTTTTGTATTTGTGTGTGTGCGCGCGCCCGCCTGGCTTCACTCAATGTTTCACCAAATCATCAGGCTCAAGCAGAAGTTAGTGGCTCAGAGGAAAACTTTATTGAACGGGGCACATAGTGGAAGTAGATGGTGGCACAGGCTTCCACCATCGCAGCAGCAAGGCAGACACCGGCAGGGGCATTCGGGGAGCAGAAACAGAAACGTGGGTGCTGTTGGGTGTGTCGGGGGTGATGGGGCGTACCACTGGGGGCAGGGTGGGTCCTTCCGGCGGCGGATGCGACAGCAGCGGGGAAGACACGTCCTCTTCGTCCACCTCTTGTTCCCAATGAGGTCCTCGCTCCCTCCCTCTTCATCCACCTACGCACAGCAGCCGCTTTTCCCTGAAAAACCAAAAGAAACCCAAGAAACGAGCAGTGAGCGCCAGCCAGAGTTGTTAGCTTACGATCGATCCTTGTGTCCATTCATCCCACGTGTGCCCGGTCAGCTCCTGTTCCGTCCCAGCACCTCTATTTTTTTGTTTCGCGCGCGCGTGTGTGTGTGTGTGTGTGTCATAAAGCACGGGTCGCCGAATCATTCCTCCCCCGGCCCCGGCCCCCCCACCCCCGTTTTGCCTGGATATGTTTTCTGCACTTCATCTTAGCCAAAAGGCCGAGAAGCGATTGGATATCTTTTCTAGTCTAGGACGCAACGCAGCACACCTGAGCATCTTGGTGGGGCCAGCAGAGGCAGGTCATCACTGAACGTTGAGCCCAGCTTCCCCTGCTGGAACGAGTGTTCCTTTCTTTCTTTCTTTCTTTCTGGAGCAAAGGGAAAAATTGTCGCTGTCCCACAGCGATGGACTTGGTACACGGAGCCGATAATAACACGCGTGGACCCTGACTGATGGTCAAAAGCCGAGGTTTATTAGTAGCATCAGACTTTATACTCTGAGGGTCATATAGGATAAGGGAGGAAGTGCTGAGCTTATCAACAAAACCATTAATGCTTGTTTGGAACTCCTTTTGTCTTGTATATTCCACCAGGTGTTCTCATATACATATGCAGATGATATCCAATAAGGTATACAAAAGGTAGCCATTTGGTTATTCTCCTCCAAATATTATCCAACCAACTGTAATCCTGTGCTCACTGACCTTTTCGGGTCACAATGTCCTCCTACAAATCCCCCTTCTGTGTTTTGTAAAATTAGGCCTGAATGATGTATGTAGGGGAAACATGCTCTTGGGAGAGCAGAAAAATGGGGAGAAACAATATTATTTAACCGAAAGCAGAGTGGCACAGGAACAGTGTAAAGACCAACATTGACATACATAGCAGCTGAGTTCAAACATAACATCAAAGTTCTTTACAGTTACATCTTGTTTAGCATTAACAGTTTTAAATTAATAAAAGCTTTTCAGGGAGATTCTTAACCCAATTTAAATTTTGCAGTTTATAGAGGTTAAGCACAGTTTTGCACTTAACAATTGAAGAATAGAAAAGTTTTAGGTAGGTGAGCAGGGAAATCCCCAACAACTTAGTGAGTGAGGAAGAATTTAACTCCACATGGGGCTCACAAGCAACCCTGATGGTTGGTGTAAGAGAGGGCTGGGAGCCAAGGCTGAAACTAGTTAAGAACTAGAGGAAGCTCCTCCTACAATCCTTTTGTCTCTGAGTGCCTCCCGGGGCTCCTGGCTTAAGTTTCCAGGTCACCAGACCCTATGAGCAGGGTACTGGGCTGCTTCAATCCCTTGTGAGAAATCCAATAGGAAAGGACTGACCTCAGAGTTCTCGGGCTCCAAGGGCACTCATCTTCCTTGTGATCTCCTTGGCAGTCGGGATACGGTTCTCGATGTCCTTGATGAGGCAGATATCCACTGCTTCTGCAGCGAAAGCACATGGGAGGCCTCCGGGGGTCTCCGGGACTAGGATAGAGGGCTCCTCTTATCCTCCTGCTCCACCCTGAGATCCCCCTTGCTCTATACACACAACCTCCTTTAAGAGGGTGTCAGAGTCGTCCTTGGATGCCACCACAAATTTCTATGGCTTTTCTAATGTCTAAGGTCATTAAAATCTATAAATAACAAGTTACACTTAAAGTCTTCCTCAAACATTCTAAGAAGGTGGAGAATTTCTCTGCACTCCTGACCTGTAGTAGAACCAGAGGAATATTAAACAAATTTAGCTTTTCAGTTCTTAGAGGCAGCTCCACTGGGGGTTCCATCTTCTCCAGGGGCAGCGTTGAGTTCAAGGGAGTTGCAGCACTTTCGAGGTCAGATGAGCCAGTTTTGAGGATCCATCAGGAAATTCTAGGGACAAGAGCATAACCTTTCCCACGGATTATTAGTGTTTATCAAATGCATCATAATGTCAAGTACAGTTGCGCTTGATGCACCAATCTCTTAGGATCCCTCACGTCACCCGGTGTTGGAAGGGGTCTGGCCTCCTCCTTCTCCTCCAATGTCTCCTTGATGGAGATGGATCTTTCAGAATGAAGTTGCGAATTTGTCTTACTGCAGGCGCTTCCTCCGGTGAATGGAGTCCAGGGCTTTACATTACCAGCTGGCACCCACACAGGCTGCAGCTCAGTTTCTGGAAAAACACAAACAAACCCTCTTCCCACAGTTAGCAAGGGGCCAGGACCTCTCCATTTGTGAGTGGCTGGGTTCCTCCATCAAACCAAAGGCATCTGTGTTGGGCCTGCAAGCAGCCTCTAGTGACGCAGAGCTGGTGTTCACCAGGAGACAAAATCTGAACAAAATTTAAGGTGAATAAGACCAAATTAATGCATTTACAGGGGTAGCATATTCCCCCCTCTGCTTTTAAAGCATAACTTTAACATCTTTGTGATTTTACAATCCTATCAGAAAGCTCTGGGCGTGGCTGCAGGTTGCCACAGCCCCAAGGCAACCTGCTCTTGATAAACAAACAGCAACACATGATAACAATTTGAAACAACTTTTTACAAAGGACAAAATGTTAAGACACACATGTATGCGCGCACACACACAGACACACACACACTTTTGGAGACTTGAAAATATTATTCTCAACAAAGCTTAGTAGTAGTGTTCACCAAAAACCAGTAAGTGAAACCATTAAGTCAATAGTTTTGAACTGAGAAACTCAGACAAAAACATTGATCATGCTATGAAATCCCTCCATCAATCTAAAATTGCAAATTTCAGTCTTCCCAGCAATACAGCCATGCTAAGAATACATAATTAGCAACGCAAACTAAAATTAAACCTTCACAACTCCATGGATGTATACAACGTTTTGACACAATAAAATTTTACTCCATTTGTTATTTGGCAATAATCTTAGTATAATCCAATAGCCTGGTCAACTGTCTCCACAAAACGGGAGATAGATCTGTTGGCATTCTTGAGGCCTCGTAAGAATACCAAGGGAATCCCTAGGATTTGAAACCTTTGAATTCTTAAATGCTTTTTTAAGGATAGCTAAAAATATCTGAAACAAGATTTGTTGTTGACATTAGCATAACATATGATAGATTACAATTGGTTATTGATGCGAGATCATCACTCAAATATCTTTAAAACAAATACAAAACCTTGACACATTAAAGGCAGTGAGAGATTTGATAACCAGCCAAAAACACAAGAATTACATTAATACATGCAATTAATACATGCAAACACTTTGTAGACAATGAATATCACATTAACTTATACCTTGAAATAATCAAATAGTGTTCGAGTTCAATTTTATACCAAATTATTTATGATAAAATTTCACATTTTTATTAAATGTCCCCCCAAAAAACCCTTAGGATTTACAAAAGCCTAGTATCTTCTTTGAATTCCAAGCTCCCAAAAGTTGCAATGGATATACAGATGAAGTCAGTTTGCTAAACATCTACCACAACAAAAGACCTTGAAATTGGTGATTATTGTGAAAGCTAGGCACTAAACTGAAGGCCAGCTTCCTCAGCATTATAAGATATTCCAAAAGACATGCGGTTACAACTCGGGTACATTAACAAACAAAACAGCAAACATTCACTTTATAATGATATAATGACATCACCCAAACACTCCTTAAAGCAAGAACATCGCTTTTGTTAATTTTAAACAATGAGAACGTAATGAGGCAGTGAACATAAAAATTAACTTAATATAAAGACTTGTACTTAAAAATTAGTATACATGATTAAGCAATGCTGTATAGGAAAAAGCACTATATGAATAACATGCATACACCACAACTGATTGGAATTTCAGCCTCCAGGATTTATACTTGCAGGGTGAGGAGCACAGGTGGGGCAACGAGACAGTGGCAGTTTTAAGTTTGTAGCTTCTCTGCAGATTCCCATTTTGTAAACCTGTGAATGTTTGGGACCTGGGGCTGACCCCTCCCAGAGTCTTCTGGCCACAGGCATCTGCCATCACGGTCAAATTTGGATTTACACTCTTTTTTCCAGTGTCGGCCTCTTTGGCACTTAGGAAATATTCCAGGGGAGTGACTGTTAAAAGTATCCGCAGGGTATTTTTGAGTGGAAGGAAGCATTCGGCAATCTTTTCTAAGGTGTCCTGGCTTGCCACAATTAAAACATTTAGCCTTCATTTGTTTTTGAATAGCAAAAGTTTCAAGTGCTGCTAGGCGGGCACGGTGCTTAAATGTCCCTATGTTGTGACAGGCTTTCAGGTAACCCAGAAGATCCTCTCTTTCTTTTATAGGACGAATAACAGCCTGGCAGTCCTCATTCGCATTATCAAAGGCCAGTTGCTTTAACAACAATTTCCTAGTGCCTTCTCCCTTAACTTGTTTTTCTATAGAGTCTGTCAAACGTCTTACAAAATCAGCATAAGATTCTCTGGCTCCTTGAATGACTTTTGTATAACTGCCTGCAAATTCAGACCCAGTCTCAATTTTCTCCCATGCCCACAATGCTACGTCTCGTATATGCATGAGCGCAGCTTGAGGTAGCTGTATCTGTTGCTCTGTAGTAACCCACTGTCCATCTCCAACCAACATATCATAAGTCAGTTGTCCTCCACCAGGGAGTTGCCGACCTGATGCTCCTAAGGTTCGCAGTTTTTCTTTAGCCATATCGCTTCTCCACATTTTCCATTGTAAATATTGAGAAGGAGAAAACCCTATTTTTGCTATTATTTCAAAATCATAAGGAATCCAGTTTGCTCCCTGGCTCCAGCCATTTAAATATTCCCACACATAAGAAGAAGTAGGTCCATAGGACACACAAGCCTTTTTAAAAGCTATGATGGCATTAACATCTAGGCTTTCATAGGTAGGTTGGTTATTTTCTTGACTAAGTATGATTGGAAAAAGCAATCGGAATTCATGAGGTCTCCGGGGAACATCAGTCATTTGGAAACATTTTTGATCAGATTTAAGAGCAAGACGGCATGGGCTGATATTTAACTGTTGCTTTATCCCAGCCTCATTTACCTCACTAGAGAAATCCTGTGGTTTAACACTGGAAATTTTCTTTTTCTTAGTTCTGATTTCATTTTCAGCCACATTATGGTAACATCTTCCAAGTTTTCTTTTCCTAATTTCCACATCTGAAATATAAGGCCTTTCTCTTTTTGCTGCATTACAGTGGCATCTCCTCGTGGGAGGGTCTCTCACACATTCTTTCTCATCTTCATCTGTAGTATAAGCCATTTCTTTCCTAGCCACATTACGGTGGCGTCTCCCATTAGGGAAATCTCTCACGGGCTCCTCTTTGCTGTCCTCCTCATCTGTACTATGAGGCGTTTCTTTTTTAGCCATATTACAGCGTCCTTTCCTGTTAGGTGGGCCTCTTAAGGATTCCCTTTCTCTTTCTTCCTTG
>NW_026700233.1:0-205000 GCF_030435755.1 Ochotona princeps | reverse complement strand
CGGCCGCAGCGGGACCCCGGGAGCGAAGAACGACAGGGTCACGGAGACCCAGGACCAGGGAGCGGACGAAGAGCGAGATGGAGACAAAGGAGGCACGGCAGCAGGAGCCACCCAGCGAGCGAGCGAGGCCCAACAAGCGGTGACAAGCGGGAGCCGAGGGCCAGCGGACCCCCCCAAGCGCGAAGGGGCACGGCGGAGGAGGGCCTCCTCCACACGGACGGTCGGCCGAACCGGATGGAGGCCAAACGAAGCACCCGGCCCCCACACCACGCGGGATCTCACCGCCAGTGCTCTCCAAGCGCAAGGGCGGTCCCACATGGGGGAGGGGGAGGCAGCCAGGCACAAACCACACACAGCCGGGGACCACCGTGCGACTCAGCCACCCCTCACGCGCACACACCGCCGACGATGAGGGGAAACGCCAGCCCCTGCACACCGCAGGCCACACACGTCGCAGCCAACCGACCCCCGACCCCAAAGAGCGCTCAACGCCACACGCCAGCGACACGAGGCCGCAGCGGGCGGCGAGGGGGGGTACTTATATGGGGGGGTGGCATCAGACCACAGGGGAGAGGCACCAGAAGCGCGACGGGGAGCCACGAGGGAACACCTCGGGCCAACGAAAGCCGGGTCCCTCCCGGAAAACAGACACGGGATGCCACCGCCCACACCCGGGCGGTCCCGTGACACGCCTGGGACACTGGAGCCCGCCTCCAGCGACCCCCACGCGTTCCCTGACCCGCGCCTGAGGCCCCCCCACCGGGGCCCCCAACGCGACACCGCCAACGCCCACACGCCAGGCGCCTACCTGCTGCCGGATCCCGGCCTCCATCCGCCAACATCCGGGCCCCGGTCCCGAGGGCCGTAACCCCGCAGGAACGCTCCCAAGGCCGACGCGGCCGAGGGGAGACCCAACAGGCCCAAACCCGTGGCCCCACCGCACCACCCTCGCCGGCGGTGACTGGCCAGCGGGCCAACGGCAAGCCCAGGGCGGGAAGCGAGCAAAGCCACCCCACCACCAGGGCCACAGGGGCAGCACGGGACAAAGCCACACACAACCCCAGGGCCCCAGGTGGCAAGCGGAAGGCCACACACCGGAGGTGACACACGCACACCGCGTGCATGCAAGCGACCACAGGAGCCCCTCCGTCAGGCCCACAGTAGGCACCAGGACACACCCGGCCCGGCCCAGCGGGACCCTCCCCCGACCCAGAGGGGGGAGGCACGGGCCACGGCGAGGTAGAGGTGCGAGAGGCAGCGTCCGGCCCCCAGCGGAAGGGGCCAGAAGAGCCCACGCGTAACCCCCACACACTCCCCGAGGGGAGGGCGGAGGGAACGAGCGACCATCGCCACCTAACACACAACGAACCCGAGCCATCCGCGTCGTCAGCAGCGTGGCTACCGACACACACCAGGAGGGAAGGAACGGCGACAAGCGGGGGATAACAGCACCCCATCACGTAAGGCACGTCCCTGTCAGATCGCTAGAGAAGGCTTTTCTCACCGAAGGCGGGCCGCACCCCACCAACCCCGAGCGCACTTCTCACCAGGCCGAGAGGGCCCTTCGAGGGAGCAACACCCAACCCGCTGGACAAGCCCAAAGCCAGGCGGAGGGGTCTGCGGTAGAGGAAAGGAAGCCACCTGCCCCCACAGACGCGCAGGGGACACCAGCGGCCAAGCAAGGCCACAGGCGGCAGCAGCAGCAGCGGCGGCGACGGCGGGCCTGCGCTGCACCCACGCTACCTCTTCCTTACCCCCTCGACCCCCCAGGGACTCCCACGCACCAAGCAGCACACACCAGCGAGGCTGCGACGGCACACCCGGGAGAGAGCACACCGGGGCAGTGAAGGAGCGACGGCACCACTCGGTTCCAGGCGCCTGAGAGGCAAACGACCTGGACCGCTCCAGGAGCACCGCAGAGAGCTGAGCAGGGTCAGACTCTGCCAGACAAGCTCCGCACCACCACCGCTGGACAGGGCCCGCCCACACACCATGACACACCGACACGGCAGAGGGCGAAGGGTGTTCGCCACGTCCGAGGACCCCCGCCTGGACCCCCAACGCCAGCACCTTCAGGCGGCACAAGGCAGAGGGAGCGGAGATCGAGCCGGATTCCGCACCCCTGGCCTCTCCCACCACGCCGAGGCAGGGGAAAGAGGAACCAGGAGCCCGCAAGACAGAACGAGCAGCTCGGCAGCATTCGCCATGAATGGCCGTCCCTCGTCTGTAAGCGGCTTAGGCCCGGCCCAGGAGAGCGCCACATCACCACATCGGTCAAGTCTCGGTCTAGGATTATGACATCACGCGAGGCACAGGGGGTCACGCCCAGCGAGGACAGCTGCCAGGGGGGGTCCGTCGACAGCCTCGCCAGCCCCTTGCCTCTTCAGCAGCGGTGGCCAACCCCAGCAGAAGAACGCCTGACACGCACACGCAGCATAAAGCCAACGACCACTGAGACTCAGTTCTGAGGGGGTTCTGTCAGCCACCACTACGCAGCAGGCCACCTGCCACAGAAGACGGACACGGGTATAGGACCCAGCGCCCAGCCTCACCTCTGCCGCTCTCGGGGCAAATTCTAAGCCAGAGATGGTGGCACCGTTGCAGGGCTAAACCAGGATCGCACACCAAGCTCCCGCACGAACCCAGGCAGGGAGCTCGGCACCGGATGGGCAGGGGGAACGCAGTCCAGCGCCAGGCCGCCGGCAGCCCATCGCGCTCCCCCCTACCGCCCCAGACGCGAACCCAGGGGCCCAGCTCTTCCGGTGAGTCACCAGGAGACAGCGTGTCAGCACCTACCTGCAGATCCAAAATGACAACTGCAGGTGTAGAAATGCCCTTCCAGGGGACAACAGGGACAACCTATGGGACACAGCCGCCCCTCAGATGGGGTCCCGGGTCACAAGTCCCCAAAAACACAGCCATCGCCCACAGGGCATGCTCCTGTGGCCACCTGGTCGACCCCAGGAGTTAGAGAAAAGCAAACAACTCTACAGCCCCACCAACGGCCCCGACCAGGTCCCCCTAGGGTGCGGGTGACAAGTGTCGGGCCGGCGGCCCAGGACCTCAGCCCCGCCAACGGCCCCGGCCGGGTCCCCTAGTGTAGGCGACAAGCGTCTGGGCCGGCGGCCGTGGCCTCAAGCCCCACCAACGGTCCCGACCGGGTCCCCTAGTGCAGGCGACAAGTGTCGGGCCGGTGGCCGTGGCCTCAAGCCCCGCCGACGGCCCCGACCAGGTCCCCCTAGGGTGCGGGTGACAAGTGTCGGGCCGGCGGCCCAGGGCCTCAGCCCCGCCAACGGCCCCGGCCGGGTCCCCTAGTGCAGGCGACAAGTGTCTGGGCCGGTGGCCGTGGCCTCGCAGCCCCGCCGACGGCCCCGACCGGGTCCCCTTGTGCAGGCGACAAGCGTCTGGGCCGGCGGCCGTGGCCTCAAGCCCCACCAACGGTCCCGACCGGGTCCCCTAGTGCAGGCGACAAGTGTCGGGCCGGTGGCCGTGGCCTCGCAGCCCCGCCGACGGCCCCGATCGAGTCCCCTAGTGCACGGTGGCAGTGATAAAGGGTGTGCTGGTCGACCCCATGCACTCTAGCGGTACTCCAGCCCGGTTACAATCGGGAGCGAGCAGACACCTACCCACCCCCGCAGCTGCCTGCCTGCTCACTTGCAAGCCTCCAGGCTCAATCTCCGAACAGCACACGAGCCACCAAGGTCCCAGCAGGGCTGGGACTCTCCCGCCTGCAGCTTGGGGACTTTGTCACATCCTGTCCCGGGCTCTCCACCCACTTGCTCGCCCTTGCCGGCTCCAGAATGCTCTACAGCTACAGCACGGCTGCCACCAGGTGGAGTCAGACAGCCAGCACCAAGGGACAAAGGGACAGCACGCTGGATGCACGCAGCCAGGCAATGAAGCCGAGATAGGCAGGGAAATGTGTGTCACTGCCTCCCTCCCTCCCTCCCCTCGCAGGGGGTGCTGGCTGGTCCTGGCCGCCAGGTTGGTTGCTTTGCCTTGCCTCTCATTTAGAACCAAACTGTGTCATGACCGTCACTGGTGAAATGTTAACATTCTGTGTTGATGCATGGAACATCAGGTCGCGTGGCTTGGGGAGAATCGAGTTGTAGTAGTGAGTGACCACGCATCTACTGTGACAGGATACATCTGACCTATCAGTACAGTCTTGGGGGAAGGGTGGATAGACTTGGTCACACACAGGTAAAGGAAAACGGCAGACAGAAAATAAAATGAAAACACCGACATTGAGAGAGAAAAGGGAGAGAGAAACGGGGGGGGGGGGGAGAGAGAGAGAGAATGAGAACTGAAAGGAAGGCAAAACTAAGAAAGAAAGAAAAAAAAAAAAACAGGAAGACCAAAAACTAGGAAAGGAGAAAGACAACATAAAGGGAAGCAATGGACACAATAGAACAAAATTTTTGGGGGGGAAAAAAAAAAAACCAGACACACACGAGTGAAACAGATGAGGCAAGATAATAAATCCAGCATGAGGACGCGAGAGAAAAACATACATAGATTGAAAGAGAAGAGAGAAACAAGTTAAGAAGGACCAAGGAAGCCAAAGGTAAAGGAAGAAGGCAGACAGAAAATAAAATGAAAAACCGACATTGAGAGAGAGAGAAAAGGGAGAGAGAAACGGGGGGGGGGGGTGGGGATGAGAGAATGAGAACTGAAAGGAAGGCAAAGGTAAGAATACAAAAAAAAGAAAAAAGAAGAAGAAGAAAGACAAAAACTAAGAAAAGAGAAAGACAACATAAAGGGAAGCAATGGAAACATTAGGGGAGAACACACACACACACACACACACACACACACACACACACACGCAGGTACAACGGCCAGACACACACCGATGAGGGAAGAAAATAAATCCAGAATGAGGACGCGAGAGAAAGGCCTATAAAGATTGAAGGAGAAAAAACAACTCAAGAACAACCTAGGGGAAGGCAGAGAATGTAAGGATGAAGACTGTCAAATAAAGGTGGGAGTCACAAGTGAAATTCTAGGAGATGTAGGGGAGTGGGAGAAGGAGAGGAGACAGTGAAAAGGAGAAAGCGAAAGAAAGAGAGGAAAGCGGGAATCGGCGAGCAAAACAGAGAAAGAGAGAGAGAGAGAGAGAGAGAGAGAGAGAGAGAGAGAGAGAGAGAGAGAGAGAGAGAAACAGAGCCTAAAAGGAATGGAGAGATCCAAGAAGAAAGAACTAAGGCAACATCCCTGGGAAGGTAACAGATCCCCCTGCCTGGACGTGGCAGGAGCACCTAGAGAGGCGCGCACAGTGCAGTCCCGGCCCGGCGGAAGGACGGTTTCTGCCGCCGCGGCCCCCTCCCCCCTCCCCCATCCCCCCACCGCCGGCACCGCCGCCACTGCTCAGCCAGCAAGCCAGAAGCCCGACTGTGCTTACTGCGCCTGCGCCAAACCTACTCTCTCCCTCCCTCCCTCCCTCCCTCCCTCCTCCTTCCTCGACCCCCCCCAAACTCCACGCCGACCACCACCCCGAGGCCTCGCGAGACGCGAGACTTGTTCAGACGCGGGAGCCATCTTGAAGCCATTGTTGCTTGTGATTAATGGCATACAGCCACACCCTCACTCCTTTTTCAAGCCACTCCCTGGGAACCTGATGTAAGGCCCAGCAGTGACTAGCACAGCGTTGTTGAGACATTCCGCCTGAGCCCTCCCTGGAGCCAAACTGTAAGGTCCATACATGGGCTGATGTTTCATGACTTGAATTAATTACAGTTTAGCTGATGAGAATCCATTTCTAAATAAAATTTTCACTTGAGAGGCCAGCGCAGAGTGCAGGAGGATTAACCTCCCCATAAAGCCCTTACATGTATGGCAGTGCTCCTCCTAGTGTCAGACGCTGGCCACAGCAGAGCAGTGCAGCATGGTCCCTGAGTTAACAGGTAACACACAGGAGCTGGCACTAATTAGGAGGCCAAGGTTGAAGACATCGTTGCGGATGCAAATTCTGCTCTCTTGCTTCTTTTAATATTTGTGAGAACAAAGGGCAAGCAGAGCAGTGAGAAGTGCAGGAAGCTGATTGATCTTCTCTACTTTTCCCACACAGAGTCAACGTGCTAGCATTTCAATGTGAATTAGGCCTTGCCTACCTACCATGATGACAGCAAGCTAAGCTGAAACCCCAGGGACGCTCAGGCCTGAGAAATGAGACCTCTGAGAATGGGCAATGAGGTCATGTCTTCTGGCTGATAATCTTGGCGAGCGCGATCACCCCAGACATGTTTAGAGTTCATTAAGGAGTCCGAGCTTGGTGATAATAGGGCACTTCTTAAAAAGCAAATCAGAAATCCATGTGACAATGCAGTCAATCGTAATTCAAGCAAACATAATCTCCAAAGCAACAAATGTTCATTACCCTTTAGTCCATCCAATAAGCTTCAGACCTATGTCACAGCTTCCCCAACAATATAGGCTATTCGAACAGACATGCAACAAATAACCTGTGCACACTTACAAGGCTGCGAAGATTCACCTTTCCCTGGCTTTTCTGCCCACATTCCATAACCGATAGGCCTCACCTCTGCTGGAACTTCTGATAGTACACAAACCACAAACAGCATTACTATACCCGTAGTCTCATTTAAACAGCACTCAGGGACCATGTGTAGGGGATTACCTGTGCTGGGTCAGCCAAGAGTCAAGGTAGCAGAGTAACTGCAGGACCTGAGCAGAAAGCGCAAGCTCTGCCTCACAGGTAGTTTAAAGGGCTTGGGAGGGGAGTGGTTACAAAACAATGCAATACCCTCCCCTCTCAGTTGATAGGTGAGGCACAGGCAGAAGCAAATACATAGGCGGTGCAGGGGAGTGGCTGAGGATGAAATTAACATTCCATTGGTGTTAGGCCCCGCCTTCAGTTCAGAGGGCAGGGGACACAGCCACATTTCATTGGCCCACTGCCAACGGGTGCTGTCTATCTTTGGCTCCTCCCCATAACATTCCTCACTTCTAACACCTGAGTCAAACCTTTGACTCACTCAGGTATCACATCCAGCCATTGGTTCACGCCCTAAATGGCCTCAATGGCAGCAGCAGAGCTGTTTGAAACCAGTTCTCCAGAAGTCTAATCCATCGGCACTGTGCACAAATGCCCAGGCTGTCTTTTATCCAGGCAAGTGTATACACGTATCCATACATATGGTAACTGGGGACAGACATCAGCCTGTTGCTTTACACTGACTGGCAGATGCAGGTTGGCAAGCCACGTGCGAAATGTGTATGGGTCACTGAGAAGGTGTGCAGGGTCCCAGGGCAGCACAACACATCACTGAAGGGAGGGGGGGGGAGAATCCCAGATTCTATGTCATTACAACACAATGTAATTAATGAATAAATTTAATAAAAAAAATAAAGTACTACCAAATAAATTTGATAAAAAACACACACACACACAGAAAAAAAAACATCACTGAAGACAGGGCTCACGGACCTGTGTAATCACAGGCAAGAGGCTGTGAATTGCTCAGGGAAGGCAGTTTGGGGATGTATGGTTACATCCACAGCAGACCTCTTACAGTAAACTCTACATGCAAGAAGAGAATGGAGTGACTTATTCCAGATTCTAAAAGAAAAAAATTGTCAGTCCAGGATAATCTACCAAGCTAACTTTAACTCTGCTTGAAAATGAAATAAACTTATTCCACAGTAAGGAAAAGTTACATCACACTGCCTATAAAACTGTGTCACATACTGCAATGTAATCAATTAAAAAAAAAAAGGAATGATACTCTTCCAAACCTGCCCTACAAAGGATACTTAAAGATGTTCTCTTGACAGTGCACAGGAATACCACCTAACAAAAGGCAAATGTGCATGCCAGCAAAATAATGGAAGAAAAAATCAATGAATAACCCATTGCTAAAACGACAGGGTTATTTACCTGTATTTTAGCATGCTCCGCTGCAAACTGACTTCAGGGATGGCAAGGCCAAGGCCAGTCTGCCCCCATGGAGCTCCTGTTTATGATGGGGGAAGCCAGGGCACTGGGCAAATTACCATCTGCTCATATAAACCTTGAAGCTAAATGGCCTAAAATCATCAAACAAACATTATAGATAAGTACATTGCATTATAAAAACAAAACCCACCTAATTGTTACTTTGAGGAGACATAACTCATCAAGGGTTTTGATCTCTTTTTAAAGTTATGTCTCTTCAAAACACTGTTTTTCCTTTATCAAATTCTTAACTAACACAAGAGTCATAGTGTAGCATCATTTTCTTCAGTGCGATATTAGTGGTTCGGTAGCGTAATCATTAGTTTCATGGTGTTGTGAATTTCTATTTTGATTCCTTCCTGCTTTTGATTTGGTATTGTGCTTTTTCCTTTAAAGAGATGTATAGTAGCTGTCTAATAGAGGCTATCTTGTCCAGTTTTGAGGATACAATGCAGTGCAATTTCTACATCCAGCTCAAAGTTGGACTACCAATGAAAGTAACTATACCTTGACAACAGGATGCTGGACTGTCTGCAATTGTCCATGCCCGCCATGACGGACATATGACTATTTATGAAAAACTGGACTATAGGAATAACATGGGGAAACTCAGTGGTGAGATGGGGACTAGGGGTAGGTGTCAGGTAAATCATAGGGCGTATGGAACTGTACCAGAAAATGGCAATAAATATAAATAAATGAGTAAGTAAGTAAGTTACAGAAGCAATTGGACCTTATGATCAACATTTTCCCGAGTTGTTAATTGATATGTACTCTTGATTTCTACGCTTTCATTTGGTATCAGAGTCCTGACCGTAAGCATCTTGGGGTTCTGGTTTGTTCCCTCATTTCTCCTGCTTCGCTCTAAGATGGAAGCTGATTCCATTGTGAAGGACTCCAAGGATGTACAGTTGGACCTGCAGACCTTTTACCAGGGGTAATGGCAGGCCACACAGAAAAGCCCAAACAGCCAGGTCACATACAGCCCACAAAAGCAAAGCCAAAAGGAGAGCGCACATTATTTTCACAGCTGCACTCACTTTGCCATACAGACAGTAAACAGGCAACTCTTCCAGCCCATTCAAAACAAACCGAAAGACAGATCAATTCATACAGCATCATGTCTTTTCCTTTTTTATGATGTATTTATTTTTATTGGAAAGGCCAATATGTGGAGAGAAGGAGACACAGAGAGAAATATCTTCCACATGCTGGTTCACTCCCAAAGTTGCTTCAGTAGCCAGAGCTGAGACAATCCAAACTGGGGTGCCAGGAGCTTCTTTTGGGTCTCCAACATGGGCACAGCATCCCAACCTTTGGTCTGTCCTGTACTGCTTCGCCAGGCCACAAGCAGAGAGCTGGAAAGCAAAATGGGACAGTCGGAACATGAACTAGTGGTCACATGACACCCACATGCATGCAAGACACGGAGGCAATCAGCCCACATGCCAGGCCTGATCTTATCATTCTACCTTATCTCACAGCAGAAATGCTGTCAGAACATGCCTGTGACTATAGATTTCAAGCTGAGTTCACGCAAGTTTTAGAGCTAAGAATCCCCTTGCTAACATTCTAAAGGCCACATAATGTCTACTTGCTCAGAGACTAGAAGCATAAGGAGTTAGCTGGACAGCAGAACAGGTAGTAGTGGTTCTGCCGTATTCTGCCATCAGGGATGCCCTCCAAGGCCAGTCGGCCCCCCAAAAGCACTTGTTTATGCTGGGGGAAGCCAGGGTGCTGGGCAAACAAGGGGCCTGTGATAGAAGCTGCACTTAAAAGAGCAGGGTAATGGGAACAGAGCCACCCTGGGTGTTAAAGAACTCCTGGGTCGGAACCACAGCACCTATAGGACTATATGTTCACTGTCTGCACCCCACTAGCTGGCCATGCTCTGTGAATTCATTCACATTTAATTAAAAGGACTTGGTGGTGAAAACAATATTCTTATATAAATTACTGAAAACTATCCAAATCACCCAGTAAAAGCATTTTCTAAAGTAGATTTTAGCCTAGCATTCAGACATACCCTTGTGCACTCACACTGCATAGCTGACCGCTTGTATTCCAGTACTGGCCTTACCCTTGACCCCAGTTTCCTGGTTGCTGCACACCGTGGGACGCAGAGGGTGATCGCTGCAGAAGCTACAGCACTCCCACCGACATGGAAAACCTGGCCTCCATTACCGCCTTCTGCTTTGGGCCCCCAGGCACTGTGCTCCTTGAGCAGGAGCAAGTGAGCTGGAGTGATCTCTCTCCTTTTCACACAAAAGTACCTTTTAACAAAAAATGCCAGAACATAATCTGATTTAACTGTGTTATGTACAAACTCCACATTTTTTCTACTGTAAAAATATTAAACAAGTTATTCTTATATATTATACATTTTCATATACCAGGTTTTAAAAATTATTTTTATTTGAAAGATTATTGAGTTACATAAAGACAGAAGGAGACAGAGTGAGAGGGAGATGGTTTATCTGCTGGTGCACTCGCCAAAGAGTCCCATGGCTGCTGCTAGGTCACTCTGAAGCCAGGAGCCAGGAGCTTCATGTGAGTGTCCGACATGAATGCAGGGTCCCAGGCACTTGAGCTACCTTCTGTTGCTTTCCCAGGCACGTTGGGAGGAAACTTTCATGGAAGTGGAGCTAACAGGACCAGAACAAGAGCCCACATAGGATGCTAGCGGCAAAGGAAAGCTTAGCCTGCTACGCCATGGTGCTGGCAGCAAAGTTTCTTATTTTTATAAGCCAATCATTAATGAATGTAGGATACATCACCAAGATGAATCACAATCTCAATGAAAATCTACTATCATTATAGTAATAAACACCGAGCCTAGCACCGGACCTAGTGTTAAGACGCCACTTGGAGCAGCTGCATCCCATTCAAGTAGCAGTGTGAGCTGACTCTCTGCCCGGCTTCCAGCTCACTGCTGAGGAAGACCTGCAGAGGCAAAAAGTGAGGGGCCACCCGATCAGGTCCCCGAAGCAACAAATAGCCCAGCTGTGACTCTTCACTTAGCCTTGGCTACTGTGAGCACTTAGGGTGTGGGCGAGCACACCGGGGCTCACTCTCATGTATCTGTCTCTCAAATTAATCAAACAGGAAAAGTGGCATACTCTGACACACTTATGTATGAAGTTGCATACGCATTTTTAGGTAAGAAAGAAATCAGTCTAAGGGTATGAGACAAGTATAAGGAAATGAAGCTTCTGCAGCAAAGCCTGACGCAGCTCCGCAGCACGTCTTGGGAGCACATCATGCAGGAAGCCCAGTATCTCACTCTATGAAGTCCTGCCATACCCCAGTCGGTTTATGAATGGTCCCAACATTTCTCCTACACAAGGAACCCTAGCAACATTCTAATTGAGCTACCCTGTCTTACAACTTCAGATATTTAAACCTGGAAGAAATTGTGTCTATTGCACATGCAGTGAACAAGAGTGTTTTCTCAGTACAAGCAGTAAGCCTAACTATTTCCTACAGAGACTGTCTTTGTTACTAAAGAATACTATATCTGGGAATGCCCTCTAACATGATGTCCTTGGTGTCTCAGAGAATGGAGACTTGACACTAAGAACTAGAGTTCCAACTCTTAAACCACATTCAGAGCTTCTTCACTTTAATTAGCTGGCATGTGATGGTACAAAACCACTTGGGACTAAACAATGAGGATGCGTTAGTTCAGATCGCAACTTGGGGGCTTGGGAACTGCGACCCTCAGTCAGACATTCACCATTTCAGGTCTCAGTTATGACCATATAATATAGTAACACTTAGCTGACAAAAACATATTATGCACATGAGAGCCTGTGCGACTAAAAGACATTGCAGTGACTTAAAATAAATGGTTTCAGCTCAATGAACATTCCAATGCTTGGAATACTTTATTTCTCACTGGGATTAAAGAATGATTCTGGAATAATAGATCTGAAGCACCAGGCACTGACCTGTGTACAAAGACTTCACATTGGCTGGGTGGCTCCACAGTCGTCCCATCATGCTCTGGTCGCAGGCTGGGTGGCTCCACAGTGATCACACCTTGCCTGGTCACAGACTCGTTGCAGCTGTTCACACTCTCTGTAATGGTCACAGTCTGGTCTTGCAGCAGTCCCTACATCCATCACATCCTTTGCCCTGGGCATTTCCTTGAGCAGACACCTCCTGACAGACACAGGAAGATGTGGAAATTCAAGTTATTATTACGGCTGCAACCCCGAACTAACATTTCATGAAAACAAGCTACCTTCATTGACGAAGGCCGCCATCAGATTATTTCTGTACATCAGCATCTTCACGAACTCAAACAGCTGTGGGAGAAGAACACCTAAATATATAAAACTAGGCATCATGACCTGATACTGTATGGACAAAAGTTTGTCTTCCTACAGATTCAATACTGAAATCAATACTTTTGCAGACCAAGTGATGTTTTCAGCTGGCCTTTAAAATGAATGCAAATCCCATGAATGAGTTTCGAAGCATAATAACTGTATTATGCTGCTCAGAAGTTTGTTTCTTGAGACAGAAGTCTGCATTGGTCCTGGTCCATTATATCATATCTAGAATTTGTCTCTAACGCTGAATTATCTCTGGGTTTAAATATATTGTGGTAGTGCTGTCTCTGAAAAGATATCTACCTCTCAATCCTTGCAGAATCTGAAAATTTACTTTTGTGTGTTACAGTGTGCTATTTCACATGTATGAATGATATTCTACACTTATCAATATATACAGCAGATATTAGTATTGATATTTATCAGCTAAGACAAACAACAGTGACAAAGGCCGTGGCCTAGTGGTTAAAGTCCTTCCTTGAATGCGCCGGGATCCCATGCGTACGTAGGTTCTAATCCTGGCAGCTCCACTTTCCATCCAGCTCCCTGCCTGGGTGGGCAGTCTGGATGGCCCAAAGCCTTGGGACCCTGACCCCAAGTGGGAGACCTGGAGGAGGTTCCTGGCTCCTGGCTCCAGATCAGCACAGCACCGGCCTTTGAACTCATTTGGGGAGTGAATCATCGGTGGAGGATCTTCTTCTCTGTCTCTCCTACTATCTGTGTATCTGACCTTGTAATAAAAATAAATAAATAAAATAAATGTGAAAACACATGAGTGGTAGTCGCAAATAAAGGCAAGCTAACGACAGCATTTTTTTCCATTAAAATCTTTAAATTGCGCAAGGTGTGATAATGTAGTGCTTGAGGTCCTCGCCTTGCACAAGCCAGAATCCCATATGGTTACCGGTTCTAATCCCGGTGGCCCTGCTTCCCATCCAGCTCCCTGCTTGTGGCCTGCGAAAGTAATCAAGGACGGCCCAAAGCCTTGGGACCCTGAACCCACATGGGAGACCTGGAGGAGGTTTCTTGCTCCTGGCTTCAGATCGGCACAGCACCGGCCATTATGGTCACCTGGGGAGTGAGTCATCGGCTGGAAGATCTTTCTCTCTGTCTCTCCTCCTCTCTGTATATCTGACTTTGCAATAAAATAAATAAATCTTTAAAACAAATCTTTACATTGAGATGAAGATGGAAGTGTCAAAATAGACAAATATTGGTACACTGCATCTTCACAGATGGAACAACTACCAGGAAGTAAAGAATAGGAAAAGGGGACTGTCAGGTTTGGGGGTGAGATTTGGCTTCTATCATTACAGGCAATGGAGAGCACTGGCTCCGCCGTAGATGCTCCATTGCTCGTAGGCGACCTTTGTCCTTATCTGCTCCTGAAATTCCAGAGCTAAGCTGCCTACCTGGGGTCCACTAAAAGGACTAACCGAGTTGGTGCCAAATAAGTACAAGAAAACAGGCCAACCTTTCAATGCATAAACACTTCTCTTGGTGATGCTAGCTGCTACCATGACAACCTCCTCCCGGGCAAGTAATTGTTTTTGCTCGACTTATATTTCTTATTCACCAGTTAACAGACCAGTAATCAGGATCAATGTCACAGTTCTAGTATACCTTTAATTATTTGGTTGCAAGATCCTTATGATCTTAGGGGACCTCTTAAGGCTGAAGAGGAGAGGATGAAATTACATGACCCTTATCAGACAGGGTCTGATGGCATACCCAGCTGCATAGGATATGAGGAACACCATTTACATGCATCTCCACAATCATGCCTGATGGCTCTTAAACAGCAGAAAAGAACCTCAGTTGTTTCTATCAAAGCTACTGGATTTTATTGTCATATTCTTAACCAGACTCATTCAAGATGTATATACATATATATTTACATATTTATATTTACATATCTACAGTAAAGCCTAGGTCATGTCATTGGATACATTGAGGATGCATTGAGGATAGCCCTGTGCCGAGTGCCCACGTCACTGTACTCTAATAAAACAGCAGTCCGAGGCCCATAATCATTCCCTTCAAATGAGAGTAAACACCCCAGATTCTATCACCTTGCATACAGCAGGCTGGTCTCCTCCAGCTCCTGATTGACCTCAGCAGCCTAAACAAATTCATCGGTGGAAATTAGCAATGGCACTCAAACCACTTGAGATTTGGCAAGGACAGGTTGCTAACCAAAGTGTTTTCTTTCCATTTACCACCAGGAAAGAACAGGCAGTTCCTCTATAGGAACAGATCATCAGGTCTGGCTCCCTGTACTAGGTGTTCTTGCCACCCTTGCTTAAATTCTAGCATTAGCATTAATTTTTTGCCACCCAGTCTTTCTATGTTTTGAGAGTCCATGTATGTATCTGGCTGGCAGTACAATGTCCAGACCTCAGGCAGAAATCTCAAATACCGTATGCCTTCACATGATTCTTCACGAAGTAGAGATTTAAAAAACTCAGAGGATTACAAATTACTGCAATAACTGCAACTGCCGCAGTTGCAGGGCCTGCATTGCATCACTCAGAACAAACAATTGTATTCAGGACCCATCAATTTGGAATTGACCATGTTGCTTCTGGAAGATAAACTACAACCTATCAATCAAAGACTTTCATTAAAGAGTGCCTGGGATTATATCCCCTTTTGTGTTACCCCTGTTCCTTAGAATCAATCTTTGTTACCTTGGGATAGCGCAAGATATCATTTGTGGTGCCATGGAAATGTTTCTGGTCAATAGTTTGAATTGGAATGAGAAATTAGATCCATTTTCGGTGAAGTTACACAAGGTTCCAGGGTTAAGATATTTACCTGGTTTACTGAACATATGTCTCATGTTAGTGTTTACCAATGCCTAATTTATTGGAGAGTACGAATTATTATTTTGATCACACTAACATAATGCCTTTTTTTTGCAGGAAAATCATAAATTTATTGAAGTTTATATATTATACAATATTATTTATTCAGCATTTCATAGGTTGATCACTACTTTTTAGCTCATTAGACCCATAAGCTTCTATTTTAAATTAATTGGCGGAAGAATAAAAATGGAAGAATAGAGTAAGGACACACTGAAACACACAGAAAAACATCAGCTAGTGTGAAGCTGAGAGGGCAAATTCCAGAAAATAGAAGAGGACAGAACAACAGCAGAGGGATACCTGGAGACTGACAGAAACAGGAAAGCAGCCTACACAGTGGTGTGGTGTTGCAGTGACTGATACTCCAGTGACATTCAGCTAATGGTGATCTGAACTCCACCGGCAGCTGAAACTACACCAGCAACAAGGTGGGAAAGGACATTCACCGTGAACTTGGGAGGTGAACCCAGACAGAGAACTGCCTGTCCTGCTGGTCTGTTTGATTTGACCAGGAGAAGAGACAGAGCAGCAGATCCCATATGGGCAGTGCAGGAGTAGGGTGGGTTTCAGCCCAGTCTGTCACCTAGAGCTGTATAGGGCATCTTTTGTTTAAGGAGGCAAGGGACATGGATAGCACTGTGCATGCACTGAGCTGGGAATGAACTCATTCCACTCAGTGAACAGGAACAAGGTGGAATCCTCCAGGCTCTACCCCAGATAGGTCTGGGTAGCCCTCAGACCTGATGGCCAGCAGATCAAGAACTCTAGTAGTGGCATATCAGGTGCCATTTCATATGGTGTAGCAAAGAGTTTAAGACTGCAGGGGACAACAGTGAGCTGCACATATACTAAACTCAGTGAGAACTCACTGAGCTCAGTGCATTGCACTGGTCATGCAGGAAAATAATACCAACTTTGGCACTATACGGGTCAAAATAGGTCCATGTGGCCTTCAAACCTAATGGTCAACAGATTCAGGCAAGATCACCAATAACAACCTAGGTTTATAGGACACTGGTGTCTCCCTAATCCTGGGACCTGCTCCAACCAAAAGTGGGAGAAAGGTTGTACAGGCAATGGTTCAGCCTCAGCACGGTACCAAAGGAGGTGGAGATTGGTGAGCCAGGAGTTGGGGCTACGGAGTTCTTTGTGTAAATCTAACATAAGAACCCAGAATGGAACTCTCTAGAAGGAGTAGACAAGTGACTGCAAACAAACAGCTGTGTGCCAGAGTAAGTAAAATCAAAGTATAGATCTGTGGATGACAGAGCTTAGAAATCGGTCCCAAGGAGAAGAATCTGTCCCAACCAGAAGTACAGTGACCAAAGGAAAAAGCAGAGACAGAGGCGCAATGAATAGTTCTAAAGACTACTCTGCAAAGGAGCAAAACCTTTTGCTAACCTCAGAGCTAACTGAGGAAGACATTGAGAAATTTGGGGATACAGAATTCAAAACACTTGTTATAAACCTTCTGGTCAACAATGAGAAGCACGTAAAGCAGGTATTCAAGTAATTTAAGGAATATGTCACACTGGAAGTGAATAAAATGAAAGCTGACATATCAGAAATAAAGAATACAGTAGAGCAAATTAAAAGCACAGTGGAGAGTCTCCAAAATAGAATGAAGAAGGCAGAAGAAAGAATCTGAAAATTTGAAGATATTTCCTGTCACCAGCGAGAAACAAACAAAAAGCTGGAAACAGACCGGGATGAGGCCAAACATAATGCCTTTTTGCATTATGTCCATTTAGTGTGCAAAAATAGACACAATGACACGAATCAATGATGTAACGCCGCTATAGCGTCAATATGCTCATGCCTCATAATTCACCACAAAGCGGAAATGAAAGAATAATTGCCAAATTTCTGGAACTCTGCAATCTCCTAAGAAACACTTGCATCCAGTCATGGGAAAAACCCTGATTCTGAAATACCAGGAAGCAAACACGAGATAGGAATAGTCTTCAGGTTTTAGAATTCCCAGGAAGGACAGTTACCTTCGATGCATCGTGTTTACTATCTACATTGAGGTACTAGGATTGGAATCCTGGAATTTTGCACCATAAATCTGTATTGAAGTAATTGGATCAGAATCATACACACTGTTAATTTTTAACTGATCCATGTCAGACAATAACCCCCATTATGTATTCATATCATGCAGCTATTGATTTTCCCATAGATACTTGCTATAAACAGCCCATTCTTACTTTGTTCAAGGCACTTGCTGTTCATTCCAAGAGGTAGCTGCCCAACTGGATGTTCAATAAAAATCATTTCACCTTCTTGGAGCCTCACAAGATTTTTCTTGAAGTCTTACACTACTTGGAAACCACTTACCTGTGAAAAAATTCATAGAATACATAGGAATTAAGAAGAAACTACAAATACAAGAACTCAATTAAGAACTGAGAAAAGAATCTAACCAGAAATTTTTCAAATATTAGTGCCAACAAACATGTAAAACTTATCACTGCAATCAGGGGCATGGTGAAAAACAAAGTTGGTCATCTCACTTTACCTGGGAAATATATTATCAAGAACATTACATAAACACTAGGACAGCTGTGGGGAGAAAGCAATCCTCATATGGTGGTGATGGAACTACAAAGAAGCACACCCACTGATAGCAGCGTAAGCTTGCTTTAAAAGCTGAAATGCCATCTCTTCTGGCAGAACTGAGAAAGAGGAAAGCAGCACCTAAGATCCCTGTCCTACTGTACTCACTGTGGCATCACGCACAGCAGCCAAGGGAGGGAAGCAAGCCGGGTCTCCATTAGCAGGGGAATGGATGAAGGAAAAGGTTACCAATACACGGTGCAATAGCATTCAGTTACAACAAGAATCAGAGCTTAGCATCTGCTGGAAAACACATGGATCTGGTGATCACTCTGCCCTTTCGTGCGTGGGAGGTGTGTTTTGAAGCTCATCAGAAATTGCAATGATGATTACTTAAAGTATTTAGTGTAGTTGAGGGAAAGGTGACAGAGGGGCCCTGGATAATGGGGAGAAAATAAAGTTAGATCAAAAGCATAGGGGAAGGTATTTAGAGCATGAGTTGGGGTATTACCTGGGCTGCCAACACCACATGTTGGAAGTGCCTGGACTTCAATCTAGGCTCAATCCTAGCTTCCTGGTGATGTGCACCTTGGCAGGCAGCAGCTCAATCAGCCGGGATCCTGGATGGAGCTCTAGAAGCTGGGCTTCAGCCTGGCCAGGCCTTGATCATGTGGGCACCTGCAGTAAAACAACAGGTGGAATATATCTGTGTATGTGTGTATGTGTTTTTCAAGTGAGTAAATTAAAAAGAGAAGTAAACACTACAACAACCTTACAAATGAGTAAATATAAAAAACAAAACTGCACTGTACGGGGTTATCTCTCAGAACAATGCATTACAGCGCCCCAGAGCAGATGGCAAGCCTCAAGCAGAAAGGCAGTGACAGCAATGCCACAACTCAGGACTGAACTCTTCACCAGTAAATCTCTTCAGCTGCATACGTCAACCCAATGTTGATAGTAAAAATGAGTAACTCTTTATAGGGAAAATAGTAAGGGCTAAAGGATGCCACAATTATATAAAATAAAGACGAAAACCTGTCTCAAACACACAGAGGGTGCTGAAGGCATCATGGTGTAAGTTAACTTATTCATGTATTGAGAGAGGCACTTGGGCTAGTGTTGTGGTGCAACAGGTCAAGCTGTCACATACGACAACAACAGGCCAACTTGAATCCTGGCTTCCTAATTCGCTTTTAAAGGATTTCTTCAGTTTTTGAAAGGCAGAGTTATAGAGCAGGACAGACAGATCTGCTGTTAGCTGATCCACTCCTCTTCAACAGCCAGGGCCAAGCCAGGTCCAGCCCAGGAACATGGAGCTCCACGCATGTCTCCCACATGGGTGGCCACGCTGCAAGCACCTGGGCCATCTTCTGCTCCTTCCAAAGGTGTAAGAACCTTATAGAGCCATAAGTTTTTACTCTAGGCTGCTCCATTTCCTATCCAGCTCCCTGATGTTGTGCCTGACAAAGCTACATAAGATGTCCCAAGTCCTCGGGCCCCTGCACCCACTCCTGTCTCCTGGCTTTGCCCTACATTTGCCCTGGTTTGGGGAGCTATTTAAGGAGCGAGCTAGTGCACAACAGACTCTCTGCCTCTTCCTCTCTGTCTGTAACTGCTTTTCCGATACAGGAAACAAATTGTCATGAGAAAATAAGGACAGAGATTCCCTGCTCCACTGTTCACCCCCTGAATGGGTCCTGGCGGCTGAGAGTGGGGGGACAGGTGAAAGCCAGGAGACTCCAACATGTTCTCCCATAGAGGAGAAGCTAAGCACTTAGGCTATCTGCCACAATTTCCATTTTTCATTAGTAGAGAGAGAAATCAGAAGTAGAACAGGCAAGACTTGAACTTATACTTACATGGGATATCAACATTGTAGGCAGAAGCCTAACACACTGCACCACAGTCCCTGCTGCTAAAGGAAATCCACGGAGATGCTTAAGAACAGATACAAAATAGCAAAAGGAAGTAATATCATCCTAAGTAATCATAGGCATTTTCAAGTCTGTGCTGGGGAAATGAGAAATGGAAAGAGACTTAGAACCTTCTGTGACAATTTAGAATGCAAGCCAGCACACCTGGAACTGCGAATCTGGAGGAAAAGGGAGCAGAAAATATGGGCTTAGAAACAATTGTGAAACTCTCCCAACATTTTTTTTTTTAAAGATTTATTCAGTTTATTACAAAGTCAGATTTACAGAGAGGAGGAGAGACAGAGAGAAAGATCTTCTGTCCGATGATTCACTCCCCAAGTGAGCCGCAATGGGCCGGTGCTCGCCGATCCGATGCCAGGAACCTGGAACCTCTTCCGGGTCTCCCACGCGGGTGCAGGGTCCCAAGGCATTGGGCCATCCTTGACTGCTTTCCCAGGCCACAAGCAGGGAGCTGGATGGGAAGTGGAGCTGCCGGGATTAGAACCGGCGCCCATATGGGATCCCGGGGCTTTCAAAGTGAGGACTTTAGCCGCTAGGCCCGAAACTCTCCCTACGTTTTGTGAAAAGCCTCAATTTACACTTTCAATTTGCTCGGAAACTCGAATCAAAGAGATACAAAGAAAATTGTTCAGGACAAATCATGACCAAGTTACTGTAATCTAAACATGAAGAGAACACTTCGAAAGTGGCCAAAGACAGAGAAGCACAGAGCATAGTAAGGTACAACCAGGAATGCATAACAGCTGCTTCCCATCACACATCAGGACACCATCACCCAGGGCCACAATCTCCCTCCTAGAAGTCACTGTCCCCCATTTCTCCTGTGAACTGTACACTCAAGGCAGGAGTAGGAAGCCAGCAGCCCCATGGGGAAACAGGACATCACTTACTAAACCCACACAGCATCCACCTGCACTGCACCTGGCAGGGTTCTCAGGGAATCGGGCAGTGCTGTCGATACGCTCATCTGCAGTTGGGCATCTCAGCGCCAGAACCTGCATGTGGTCTCACACACCTCGCAGTTCACCTACCTCGGGAGCCTGTCACTGCACAGCCACCACACACGGCCAGCTCGTTCAGCCAGCTCCTTCCACTTCTCCTATTCCAGGAGCACACACCAGTCTCTGGCGCCTCACAGTCTTTTGGCAAAGTGATCACTGACATCGCGCTGTCTTCTTCATCCCTTCCAGGGCCAGAGGATGCACCACCATTGTTCTGGACGCGGTCCGGTGTGCAGGTTCCGTCTACACGGGGTGGCGCCAGCTGAGATCCAACGCTGGGTCTGCATTCACCATGTGGGAAACAGCACCCCACTCCGGGGCCCTCCAAAGCCCACAGGACTTCTCTCTGTCTCTCATCACAGCTTGCCAGGACATGAAACCAACTGCACAGCCTGTGGACCATCTCCAGCAGAGACACAGAGCCTGGAATTCAGAGAGCAAATGGCGGACGTGGTGCGGGAAAGCACTAAAGGCGCTGGAAGGACCCTTCCCAGACGCTTGCTGATGACGTCATCGGGAGACTACATTTCCCAGGAGACTCAGCTCTGGTTCCTTTGAAACCTAGTAGTGATCTTGTTAGCAGGAGAGAGACCTAGTGCATCAGAACTGGTCCTCATCCAGATAGCAGACATGGGATTCGGTTCTTCATTGACTCAAATTCTGACCAATTGTAGAAATAACGGGGAATTATTAAGCAGTCATAATAAATAAAGCATTAGTTTTGACACATATTTTAAATTTATTAATTTGTCATCAGATTTTCAAATGCAAAGACAGAAAAAGTCATACCTCTTATCACACTTCGATTTTAGTAGGAAGTAAGAAATTTTTATTACTTCTGAAATGCCTGTTCTTCAAGTCCTTGCCTTGAACATGCCAGGATCCCATATGGGCGCCGGTTCAAAACCCAGTAGCTCAGCTTTCCATCCAGCTCCCTGCTTGTGGCCATGGAAAGCAAATCGAGGATAGACCAAAGCCTTGGGATGCTGCAGCCACATAGGAGACCTGGGGGAAGTTCCTGGCTTCAGATTGGTTTAGCTTTGGCCTTTGCAGTCACTTGGGGAGTGGATCATTGGACAGAAGATCTTCTCTGTCTCTCCTCCTCCATATATATCTGCCTTTGTAATAAAAACAAATAAAACTTTAAAAAAAATGTGTTCTCATGCAGAAGTCTGATTTGTGACTTGGCACTGGATTGAGTTGCTTAATGGGGAACAGTGCTTCGGATGTGTGGTAACACCATAGTTAACATGCCATTATCAATGTGCAATGTAAAAACATTGGAGCCCAAAAAATGCTAAATTCTATGACCCAGAATGGATCGTCTTTTAATATTTTTATTATCGTGGTTCTCTGTGGTGGCCAGTAGGGGGCACCATTTCTCCACCAATCGATAGTTCCCAAGCTTTGTAACAGTTGAGCCGCTTACAGCTTTAAGCCTATGACTGTGAACATCGACAATAAGGCATATTAACAATTGCGGAAATCCACAGGACATGCTCATTGCAACACAGTCAATAATTGTAAAAATGTGGAAGTAATCTAGATGCCCGTCAGCAGAAGACTGGATAAACAAACTGTGGTTCATCTAGGCTATGGAATTCTACTAAGCTATTACAAAGAATGAAATACAACAATTTACAGGCAAATGGGGCAAAATGGGGACCATTTTTCCAAGGGTAAAGAACTAACTGGAAAAGGTCAGATATCATATGTTTGCTCTAACATAACAGGCACTAAAAATACAACAACACAGAGGAGGACAAACACACATGTGTAACCCTACAATGGAAGGATACAACAGAGGCCAGACTACCAGGACTCAGGGAAAATCGACCAAATGCATCTCTACTATGGAATGAAGGTAGGCATATACCTGTTTATAAGAGATTGTGCCCTGGTGTTGCTCAATGCTAACATAGGTAGGGGATATTTTGCTCATCTTCTCAGGGAAAGGCTGTGTCAGTAGGGAGGGGAGGGAACTTGGCAAGAGGGATGGGAAATGCAAGTGCTTATTAAACTGTGTCCTAAAACCAAATTTTGTAAGTATCAATTGCAATAAAGATATGGAAAAGATAACAAAAAATAAATCTTGCAGACTGTTTTGTTAACTTAGCACATACATCCAAATGATTTTTGAGAAAAGTACCAACAGCATGCTTTGAGAAAGACATATCTTCAATAAATGCTACTGGCAAAAATTTATGTAAATAAATAAAATAAAATTAGATTCCTACCTCATAAAATTATCTCAAGGTGGGTCCAACACCTAAATTCATGTCCTGACACTATGAAATTGCTACAAGAAAATGTAGGGGAGATACTTGAAAACAGCAATGAGGGTGATTATTTTTCAAGTAAGACTTCAAGGTTCAGGCAACCAAAGCAAAAGTAGAAGAGTTAAACTTAATATAATTCAGAAATGTCTGTATAGCCATGGAAACATCAAAAGAGTGGAGAGACACATGACACAATAGGAGAAGATTCTTGCATGCTCCTTATTCAACAAAGTATTCACATCTACAACAAGACAAACATTTAATAAAGAAATGGAACAAGAAACTGAATAGATAATTCTCAATAGAACAAATGGAAATGGAGAACAAATGTAAGGGGAAAATGCTTAATATAACTAGCTGTTTAAATGCATTTTGTAACCCCAAGGGACACTGTGCACAACAGGCTAAGCCAATATGGTTGCTGGTTCAAAAACCTGACAGCTCCCTTCCAATCCAGCTTTCTACTAATAGCTTGGAAAGCATTAGAGGATGGCTCAAGTCCTTGCGTCCCTTCCCTGCACCCACTCCAAGTTCTTCATTGCTGGCTTTGGATCTGCTCATCTTTAGCTGTTGTGATCTTTTGGGGAGTGGAGCAGCAGCTAAAACATACTCTCTCTCTCTTTCTTTGTCTCTGCTTTTCAAATAAAAAAATTTAATTTTTTTAAAAAAACGATGAAGATATATCACTTCAACCCAATCTAAATAGTTCTTACCTTCGAAAGAGCAACACACACCAGCAAGGATGTGGTGAAGGGCAACTTCAACACACCATTGGCTTGTTGTCAGTAAGTGCGGCAACTATGGGAAATAGTGTGGAGACTTCCTAATGGCTAGGGATACATGTGTCATATGAGCTAGCAGGCCTAGTACCAGATATAGACCCAAAAGTCAAAAATTCATTGACTCAAAAACACACCCCATTCATCATGCTATGTATATTAAAACAATCATCTATTCAACAGACGTGGTTACAGAGAGAGGGGGAGCCAGAGAGAGGTTTTTAATCCAGTGGTGCACAGCCCAGATAACTTCAATGGCTGGGGCTGGGCTAAGTCAGGAGCTGCTTCTGTGTCTCCTATGTTGTGGCAGAGGTACAGGATGCACCTGTATTATTTTCCCAGGTAAACTAGCAGGGGGCTGAATTGGAAGTGAGGTCGCTGGGACCCGACCCAGTGCTTACCTGGGATGCTGGCACTGCTGAGTAGCTTGACCTGGTGCACCTCAATACCAGCCCCAGCACTAGGTTTATGGCAGCACTGTTGCTCCATATAGCCCAAACATAGACTCTGCCATCCCTAGATGAGTGGGGCCTTTCCCCCGTGTCTGCTGGCAGCCATCAGGTAAGCCAGGAAGGAACAGTCAGATGTGATTCTATTTCTCTTTAGAGTTCATGGCAGGCAGCACCTTTAGCTGGCCGTGTGGTGCAGAGTGCCATGCCCCACTGGCCTGCAGACTGGGATACATGACCAAGCAAGGTTATATCATGTATAAAATTCCTGTGCAGCATCATGTCCGCCAGCACACAGTTTCTAAGCATATCATGCCGTGAACCAGCCAAGTACACAAAGCCTTCAGTCTGCAGCCAAGAGGTGAGTCGGGTGGTGCCTTGATGGAGATCCAAGAATCCATGTGCATTTTAATTCTTGCTTCTGTTTCTGGTGAGGCATGTCGTTGATATTCTGGCCAAAGCTGCATTGAAACTAGATTGCTTTGGGTAGTATAGACATTTTAATATTGTTAATTCTTCTATTCCACAAGAAAGGAAAAGCTTGATATGTATTGTGCGTGTTTTGTGATTTTTTTGGCCTGCTTCCATTTCTGGAATTCATCTTATCTCGCTGTACTATGATACTGGCGCCAAGTACTTCTGACTTTAACACAATGGTCCCCTACACATTAGACCAACTCCTTACCTCCCTGAAGAGCTGTATACTCATGAAGACTACATGAAGAATGATGCTGTACTGCTCTTTAGGGAGGTAAGGAGCTGATAAAGTGTAGCTTTGTGAAAGTTCTAACACTGTAGCACACTTACCTCTCTGAGCATGAGAACATTTTTGCTGTAAAATCTCTGTATTCAGAGTGCAACAGATTTTAACATATATAAGCACTCTCTGAAGAGTTTCTGACAGATGTGTTTTGTTTGAGCAAAAAGAACACACATCTTTCAGAGAAACATTTTCCAGACTGTGACCCTGCGCTTTTTAATCTTTTCAAGATGCACATGTGAGGGGCTGGCGTGGTGATTGGATGGGCAGCTTGCTGCTTATCACACTGGCATCCCTTATGTGCTCAGGTTCAAGTCTAGCATGCCCCATTTTGATTCAGTTCCCTTCCAATGCATCTGGAAAAGCAGTAGGAGTCACAGAGACAGGAGAGAGGGAGAGAGAAAAAACGGAGAGAGGCAGAGAGATCTCCCATCTGCTGATTCACTCTCCAGATGGTGCAATATGACCAAGCGCTTGCACCATCTTCTGCTGCCTTTCCCAGGCCCTGAGCAGAGAGCTAGATCTAAAATAGAGTAGCTGACACTTCAGCCATGTAGCATGCAGTGTCACAGGGCATGACTTTAACCACTGTGGCCACAACAGCAGCCAGATCACATGTACCGTTCTAAGATTTTAAGGATACTTACCACCGTACCCTTTGTCCCCACCTCGTTTCCACCTCCTCTCCTCCTTTCCTTACTTTTCAAGATAGATTCAGCTTGATTTGGAAGACAGATTTTAAAGAAAGAGCCAGAACTGAACTCATCTGGAGCTGGGAGCCAGAAGCTTCTTACAGTTCTGCCACATGGGGGCACCATCCTCCACTGCTTTCCCAGGATCATTAGCAGTGAGCTGAATTCCAAGTGGAACAACCATATCTCAAGCCCGCGTCAACAAGGGTTCCAGCACTGCAGTTATCCAACTAAACTCCAGTGCCAGCCCCAATATTTTCTTCATGTAGTCTTCACTTGCTTTTAAGATTTATTATTATTATTTTTTTTTGGAATGTCAGATACACAGAGAAGAGGAGAGACAGAGAGGAAGATCTTCTGTCTGCCTCTTCATTTCCCAAGTGGCTGCATTGACTGGAGCTGAGCTGATCTGAAGCCAGGAGCCTAAAGCGTCTTCTGGGTCTCCCACATGGGTGCAGAATCCAGGGCTTTGAAACATCTTAGATTGCTTTCCCAAGCTACAGGCAGGGAACTGGAAGGAAAGTGGGGCCACTGGTATAAAAAGTGGAGCCATGTTGGATTCTGACACATCCAAGATGACTTAAGCTACAAGGCTACCATGGGTCCTTTAGCCCATGTCCTAGCTGGATTGCTTGTTTGGTGTTGTTGAGTTTCTTGAGCACCTCACCAACAACACACTGACCTTCATGTACTAGCTCCAAAGGAAGCACATGCACATGCTCTTCCAGCAGAAAATGGTTAAGGGTCCAGTAACTAAATCCTCATCTTACATGCACTGGGATCCCATATGGGCACGGGCTCATACCCTGGCTGCTAGACTTTCCATCCAGCTCCTGCTTGTGGCCCATAAAAGCAGGTGGAGGGTCACTCAAAGCAATGGCACCCTGCACCAATGTGGGAAACCTGGAAGAAACTTCTGGCTTCGGGCTTCAGATTGGCTCAGCTCCTGCAATTCTGACCTCTGGAGGAGTAAACCAGTTGATGTAAGATCTTCCTCTCTTTCTCTCCTTTTCTCTGTATATTTGATTTTGCAATAAAAAATTTTAAAAATAAATCTAAAAAAATCATGACAAATATAGTGCTTAAAAAGGAATATGTTGGTCCTGGCATGATAGCCCAGCTGCTATAGTCCTCTCCTTGCACTGGGATCCAACATCAGCATCGATTCTAATCCCAGCAGCCACACTTCCTATCCAGCTCTCTGATTGTGGCCTGGGAAAGTAGTTGAGGATGGCTCCAAGTCTTGGGACCCTACACTCATGTGGGAGACCTGGAAGAAGCTCCTGGCTCCTGGCTTCAGTTTGTTGGCTGATGGGGGAGTGAATCAAGGTACAGAAGCTCTTTCTCTCCACTTCTCCTCTCTGTGTATTTGACTTTCCAGTAAAAAGAAAATAAGTTTTTTAAAAATGAAAATGTTTACATAAGCATTAGTATTCAGAGATATATGCAAAAGAATCTACATTTATTCATATAGCCATGTTTCTCAATCAGCAGATGTGCGGTGTTTCACTATACCAAATAAGCCCTCAGCAAAATTTATCATGTGCAGGGTCACAAATGCAGGTATGCACTGAATAAATTACATCAGTACAAATCATCTTAACTCCCCAAACCAAAGCACGGAAATGAGTGCACGTAGCTCTGTACATCAATATAGGCCCTAGGAAACAATAAAGCAGACAAGCATGCCGCAGTCACCAGCAGAGGTCAGTCGCTCCACTTTGCCTCTTGTGAAAATTTTTTGTGGAGTGTTAGAGTCCAGGCCAGTGCTTCCCCTGGAAGTTAGGGTGTAAGCTAGTCAACCCCCAGATAACGACAAAGAGCCTCGCTGGTAATGCAAAAAGCAAACAGAGTTTATTGTGCCAACATGCTGGGGTCAGATCGTATTTGGGGCACACAGGCCAGCCAAGCGGATTTAACCCTGCCCTAACATAAGGCTAGAGATTATATACCCCATTTTGGCTGTAACATATATCAAAGTCAACTCAAAAGTAACAAATTTAGACTTATGTGGCTCCCAGGTGCAAGCAGTCTATTCCGTTCTCACACTCATTATTTACATTCCTACACTTATTGTTTACGGTCCCACACTTCTTATTTACGGCTCATCCCATCCTGGCACCCTTATCTTTATGGTTCCTCCAGTCCCTGGGACAGGGGGAACTGTGCCCCTGCCTTCCTGCAGCTGTTATAAAGAAACAAGGGAGACAGATTTCTTGTTAAAGTGGAGCTTTTCCACAATTCAGGTGCCTCCTTGACCTAGCGAAGTAGTGGCTTCTCACCCCAATGTGCCTAATATCACGTAACGCTAATATTCTTAACATTCTAACATACTAACATTATGCCCACACTCTAACAGGAGAAAAACCCAGGGCATATTTAGCTACTTCCTGGAGCTGTGAGAGCTGACAGAACCACATCAGTCCAGAGAGCCCAGCCCAGCCAAGGGGTATTCCTCCCAGTGAGAGCTGGCCTTGTTTCCCACGTAATCCCTCCAGGAAGAGACTTATGTCAGTGCATCTTTTTTTTAAAAGACATTCATTTTTTAAATTATTATTAGAAAGTCAGATACACAGAGAGGAAGATATTCCATCCAATAGTTCACTCCCCAAGCAGCCGCAATCTGAAGCCAGGAGCCCATAGCCTCTTTCAGGTCTCCCACATGGGTGCAGGATCCAAAGGTTGACGGAGTGGCCCAGGTACACACTCAGTGTAGATGGCTGAAGGCTGTAACAAGGAGACAATTCAGATATATGACTGAGGTCCCTGGGCACACACTTACTGAGATGGCTGAAGGCTGTAGCGAGGAGAGCCCAAGCAAGGACACAGTTCAGATGTATGCACTGCAGGAACTTTGGGATGTTGAATGTGCATGCGCAAAGCAAAAAGATGGGCCAGGCTAGAGGCCAAAGGTCACTCAAAGGCTCACGAAGATTTTCAAAAAACACTGAGGCTGCTCCTGTTAGTTGGGCACATGGATATCATCTGCAAATATAGTCCAATTAGATGAGTATACCTTTGCATGCATATTTGTAAATTCATCAACTTATTGAATTCAATATAGAAAGACATAAGTAACCTTGTTAATATTCATGTTTATTGATACAACATAGAAATGTACTTGTACTTCCAAGGTTTCCTATTCATAGATCTGAGGTGCTTCATCACAGGGGACAAGAAAAGCAATAAACACAAATTTTGTGTAAATTTAGATACACATTAGTGCATACTTTATTTTGAAATAAATTATATAAATATGTAATGTTATAAGCCCTAACAACATAAGTACATGAGTAAAGACAAAAAAAAAAAAAAAGCTAGTACAACAAAACCTGAAAACAACACATATTTTTTCAGGCAGAGGGACCCTAGCTATGTGGTAGCTAGTATGCAATGCCACCACAAGGTTTCTCTGTAGCACTTCAATGTTTCTGATGTCATTGAACATGTTTTCAGAAGACTCTGGATTTTATTCCAGAGCCTTCTTCCAGACGGCTCTGAGATATTTTTATTTTGTGTGATATTAATATGAAGATTGCAGTCTTTTTATTGATTGATTTAGCTATAAGAAGCCCAGATATTGTCCCAAGCTGGGGTGGCCATGCTCTTGGTATCTCCTTTGAAAAGGCTGCCACCTACTCATGCCTGGAAATGCTCAGCGGACAATGCAGCTGCTGCCCCGTCAGTCACACATCCAATGATACAGGAAACAAAGGAGTTACCCTCGAGAGCTGTGCTGCACAAGCCATCACACCTATTCGAGTGGACCAGACTGTGACAGCAGCAGGATTCCAAACTGGTGAAAAATCCTGTGATACCTGCTAACTGGAAAGTAGAAACAAATTCAGATACAAGACCTTTGAATACAGGCAGGGAGCAAGTCTGTTACCAGCAAAACCTGGTGAGCTCTTTAATGAGCTTAATATAGAAATTAATAAAAAAAAATTGTAAAAGCTGGGAATCCGTTACAGATTACAGGAATTATTTGCAAAGCAAACAAGTAAACATGAAAAGAGGAGGGAAAGGAAAAACCCCTCCCAGGAGGGATCCAGGATGTGAGGTGTCTTCTGGCAGGAGAGGCAGACACAGTGGGAATTCAGGATGTGCCTAGGGCTGTTAAGAGTTCCATGACTCCTGCCCAGCACTGTGCCCTTGTGGCTGAATTTCTGGTCTTGAACGAGCCTGGATCCCATATAGTCTTCGGTTCTAATCCGGACAGCTCCACTTCCCTTTCAGCTTCCTGCTTGTGGCCTGGGAAAGCAGTTGGGGATGGACCAAATCCTTGGGACCCTGCACCTGTGTAGGAGACCTGGAGGAAGTTCTTGGCTCCTGGCTTCTGATAGGCACAGCACTGGCTATTGTGGCTGCTTGAAATGTGAACCGTCATAAGGAAGATCTTCTGCTCTGTCTCTCCTCCTCTCTGTATGTCTGACTTTCCAATAAAAAAGAGAGAGAGAGAGAGTTCCGTGACTCTTCATTATGTCAATCGACTGGGCTGGACAGGAGTCCTCTGTTGGGTTCCCACCAGGCATCCTGTGGAAGCCTTCCCCACTGGGGGACTCTAATTAGGAAGTTCTGGATAGTTCCTGTACTGCCCACTGGAAAGTGTGATTATGCTGCATGTGTTAAGGGACAAATTACAGCCTTCCTGACAGATGGCAAGATTCCCTTCTCACGGAGGTGTCTTGCTTTCCAGTTGTCAAATGCTATCCTGAATCTTATTGTCCTCAGCAATTCAACTAAGAAGCTGCTCCCCACCCTTGGTATGTCGTAGTTCAGCACTTGAATGGATGCGCATGTGGTCTTTGTCCCTTAGAGGTGGGCTACAAATACTGACTTCCAGCAGCCTCAGCAATGCCCAGTCAGTGACAAAGCAGAGATCTGAGCGCCTTCAAAGTCACCAAGCTGCTTATTACTGCCCATGGCTTGTGAGGTTGTCAGGGACAACAGCACTTCCTGTGTTTTTATTTGATCAGGCTGGCATCACTCCTTGGTTAGCAAGGCTATGAGGAGTTTCTAGCAGCAAGGCAAGGCCCGGTGGAATGTCTCTGGTCATCTCATTGCTGCCTCACACCATTGTATGGACACTCAATCACCTCTCTGATGTTTCATAGAATTCTCCTGAGGGTGTTTTTTTTTTTTTTTTTCTGCTAATGTGAAATGATTCCTGTAACTGGTATGACACCTCAAATTGATCAATCATGTTATGATAAAACCTCTTTAGCGACGTAAGGCTATGACACACAGGTGAAAGTATACAATAGTACAATTGAGCCCACAATGTCTCCAAACATCCTGTTATGTGCCCACTTTTGTCCTGGAATTTGCCCTAGTATAAGTAATGTTTTCATTAAGAAATGGCTTGATAATATCTTGGAACTGATGGCAATCATGGAGGTACAAAGAATTTGTTTACCATGTGCCTTGAACTGTTACAACACATGATATGACACATTCTAGTTTCTCATCACAGAAAGCAAAAGTATATGGGGCATCTTCTAAAGGGAAACAAACGTGAACCCCCTCAAAATGGCTTGAAATCTCAATCTTACGCTGGCATTTATATTTAGGGAAAGAAAATAGTTTATTAAAACTTCTATCTTATATTGGCACTTATATTTAGGGAAAGAAAACAGTTTATACAGATGAAAGGAAGTTTCTTGTAAAGCCCTCTGTTTGTAGATTGGCTGAGCTGCCTTGATCCCTTTCACTGCCCTTTAACAAAAGAACAAATGAAATCAATAATAATAATAATAAAAAAAAGAATCCCCCCCAAAAAATCGCAAATAAAATTGAAAGTGTAAACACATACTTAATTTTTTCCCTCTTTCAATTAAAATAATATAATCCAAAAAAAAAAAAAAACAATTGAATCAGCACTAGGTGAAGGTGATGGTAATTAATGCATGACTTGATTATAAGATTTAGCTAAGAATCTGTTATATGCTTTTATAAAATCCTTTTATTTATGATCTTTTAATTCTATACTCTTAATATTTTAATCAATATTAGTTGTGTTTAGTAAAAATTGATTTTGAGTATAAAATTAATTTTGATTACAAGTAAACTACTTCTCAATATGTAACTGCATGCGCTGCCAACCGTGGAATTCCTGGCTTCAGCCAGGTCACTGCAGATTTCAATGAGTAATGGTTTGCCAGAAATGTTCTTTAAAGTAAATAATATTTTTTAGGATTGTTTTTTGCATTTTATTAACCATGATGTAAAAATGAAACAATTGGATATTGTGCAAAAACTTGTGATGATTTGTGTATAAATAAAGAAGGCAACTTTTCTGAGTTGTCCATTATGAGCATCAAGCCATAGTGGTCCATGTCTTTTCTGTTTCTCTTATAGTCTCGCCCGATCCACGCATCCTTTCAAGCTCTCAGCTATCCTTTCAAGCTCTCAGCTGGAGCTGGTCTCCGGCAATTATGCACTCGTAAACCATGAACATCTGTCACTTTCACTTTCTCATCATGTGGCTGCCAGCATGGTCCAGCAGCCCAGTGTGTCAGTGGAAGAAGCGCTGCTCAGAGGAGGGCCAGGTGATGAAATACCAGAACCGGGGGCTGTAGACTCACAGGTTCTGAGCCCCAGTCACATCTCTCAACATATGCTTGTGTTATAATATAGGGCTCAGGTGTTAGTGTTAGAGAAACCAGAACAATCTGCACAGAAGCAAGCCCTGGGTGACCTCAGCAAAACAGGCACTTTTGTTCTTGTCTTTATCCCCCAAGGCAGGCTCTACAAGCTACAAAAATAATTGCCCAAGCTTCCTGCCTTCAGGCTCATCTTGTGCCCTAGGTCAGCCTCTAGAGCAAGTCTTGTCTGTTTCTCCTTGCCTTCGGGGTGTGTCCTCTATTGCCTTCTTTTAAAAGCTGTCTGATGGATAATACCTGTTGCTGGTTGGGATGTGCCTTCAAGCAGAGGAACCCATTCCTGTAGATGCACAAAGCATCCAGGAAAGACCAAGAGTGAGCACGGCAGCTGATGGAGCTCCAGGAGAGGATGATAAGCCCACAGCAAGAACCAAGCCAATCATTGTTTTCGTGAGAAAATGAGAAACTTAGAGTGGGACTGGTACTTTGTCCTGCAAAAGACAGCTTTTGGCAAGTATGCATTTTTTACATGTTAAGACAGACTTTATTTATTTTAATAGAAAAAGTAGATTTACACAGAAAAGCAGAGACAAGGATCTCCTATCTATCTAGTGGTTCACTCAGCAAGTGACTGTTATAACCAGAGTAGAGCTGAACTGAAGCCAAGAATTAGGAGCTTTTTCTGGTTGCCATGTCCCAAGGCTTTGGGCTGTCCTCCACTGCTCTCCTAGGCAACAAGCAGGAAACTGGACAGAAAGTGGAGCAACTGGCACAAAAACCAGTGAGCGTTGAGAGTTGACCAATTCTATTTCACAAAAATGAGTCAAAGGCACACTCTTACAAGCTCGCTGTCTTTACTCACCAGCCAGTGCACTGATCCATGCCTCCACAAGTGGAATAGGGAAGCAGCCTTAACAAGTCACAGGTAAGTGCTTTGAAACTCATACTGGCATGGAAAACTATTCAATCAGCTAAGCTGGCTTTGATACAATATGACAAAGGGGAAATCGCAGGAATGTTTTGTCTTCTCAGGGTTGAGCACTCTTGCTTCCCAGTAAAGAGTGTAAAAGACCTGTGTTTTGGCCGGGGCTGTCAGAGAAAACTTCCTGGCTGAGTGACAATCTGAGGAGAAGGGTGGAAGTTGGCCACCTGCAACCCAACTCCCAGACACAATTAAAGAACATACTCACACCATTTATACACAATACATAGGATTATACACAATAATATACACAATAACACACAATAACTGAATTATGTGAAGCTATCCAATGGGCAAGTGTGTATATAGACTCCTTGGTAGTGAGAAGCTGACACAAGTGAGCAAGCAAATATGGGTCACAGAAGCCAGTTTTTTTTCTTTGAAATTTATTTTATTTATGTTGGAAAGGCAGATATCCAGAAAGGAGAGACAGAGAGAAAGAGCTTCCACTTGCTCTTTCACTGCACAAGTGGCTGTAATGGCCAAAGTTGAACCAATCTGAAGCCAGGAGCCAAGAGATTCTCCCAGGTCTCCCACATAGGTGCAGGGTCCCAATTCTTCAGCCATATTCTGCTGTTTCCCCAGGCCACAGGCAGGGAGCTGGATGGAAGCAAGGTGAGGATTAAGCCACTGAGCCATTGTGGAGGTCCCTAGCCAGCAGTTTTACAGTTAGCCAAGTTTTAAAGTGGACAGATGTTTTTCTTATATTCTGATTTTACATAGGTGTCCCTACCAGAGCATATGTTTTCTGCTCACCCTGAGACTCAAGCAGACTTAGAGGTCCTAACAAGATTGACACTATTTTAAACTTTCCAGCTCTCATAATGCCCGTATGAAATATTGGCACTTGCAGGTTGAGGATCAGCCAGTTGAGCTACTGCCAAAGCTCCCCCATTTTGCACACTTTTTAAAAGATTTCCCTTCTCTTATTCTAACAGAAATCTGACCTATTAAACTATCCCTCTCATTAAATGCCATCTCCACCAAGAAGAATGAACCCTTTCAGAGGAATGGTATTGCCAACTTCTCCATGCTTAAAGGTGTTGGAATTGAAGGATCCATCAGGAATTCTTTTCCATCTGTGGAGCAGAATATAAGGTTACACACAGATTAAGGAAAACAAATATCAGTGTCACTGATCAAGCACTTGGTAGTGAGCTTGTGTTTGTCTCTCACTGCCATATAAGATTTGACCTCATTGCTGACCTGGTCCCAGCAGGGAGATGAGTATGAGATGAGTATGAGATGAACAGGAGTCAGTTTCAAGAGCAAACCTAGAAACTTAAAAGCATCCCAAGATGTTTTGGAAACTCTACAGGCAAGAGGAGAATGGAGTGACACATCCTGGTTTCCAAAAGCAAAAATGTGTTGGCCCAGAATAATGTATCCTGCAAAGTTTTCCTTTGTCTTTGAAAATGAAATAAAATCCTTCAACAGAAAGGAATATGCCTCTTCCAAACCTGCCCTACAAATGATATTTAAGATGTTCTCATGGATTGTGTGTGTTTTAGTTTTTGTTTCTCTAAAACACTTTTTTTCTTATTAAGTTGTTCACTGACAGATCATACAGTAGCATCATTTTCTTCAAGAAGGTTCTTCATTCTCTTTTTAATTTATTCAGTGACGCCTTAGTCATTCAGTGGCATGTCATTTAACTTCATGGCATTGTTAGTTACTTTATTCTTCCTGTTGCTGATTTTATTTTGTGTCTTTTCATTTAAGGTCATCTATAGTAATTGTATAATGGGAATTTCCATATCCAGATAGGAAGATAGAATACAGTAAGCATCTTTACTTACAGATTAAAGATGCACTCCCGACGAACCTATTAAATAAACCTTGACAATAGGATGCTGAACTCTGCCGCTGTGTACCCCTGCAATGATGGCCTTATGACTGTTTATATGGAACTATACCACTGGATTAATATATGGGGAAATCAGTGCGAGGGGAGAGGATTTGAGAGGAAGAGTAATTTCAGGGCTTATGGAAGTATATAATAAAATGATAATAATAGCAAATGAAAAAAAAGTTGCCAGAAAAATCCGTTAAAGTGTATTTCATAAATATGATTGCAAGTGTTGTCAGAGAATAGAAAACTGTGGAAGACAAATGATATTAAATAGCTATGGTTAAACTGATAAAACTACACAAACCAATAATGATTTTTACTTTTTTCTACCGTAGTCAATTGTTTAATCTTAATGTTGAAGACACAGGCTGAAGAGACTGAGCAGGACTTGAGACTCTTGGGAGGAAAGGCAGTTCCACTTGTGCCTGTGGGCAGATGGGCGTCCAGGAATCAAGTGGTAAACCTCTGGCTTCCTGTATTGTTATACCCTAAGCAGCAGGGCTATAGCAACAAGGGAAGTGCCTAGCTTACCCCAGGCATGTGGGTTACAAGACACATTCAGGAGAGTTGGAGCATCCAAGCAATCAATCCCAGGCAGCCCTAAGGAGCACTGGGTGACCTCACAGCCAGGGAGTGGGGTTCCTGCAGGCAGCAGTGAGCTGGCCATCCTAACAGCCAGGCTTGCAAGTTGCAGACTCAATGCACCTGGTTCTGTAGCATTAAGAGATTTGGATAGTAGACTTGCATATTTATCATTTGGATCATTTTCTGTCAAAGGAAACTCCACAGGGTAGTAAGCTTTGGTAGCACAGGAAGCATTCTTGTCCACACAGGAGCCTCTTGCCCTGCCCTGCCTTCCTCCTCTGCACCTATGGCTCACGCACAGGGGTCCACCTAGGCAATATCTAGAGGACGCATCAAGAGATGTTTCCCTCAACCTGTTGCCTGTCCCTGGGGAGGGTTCCACTTCACACTCCAATCTCATTATGCCAAGAACACCTGCTCCACCTTCAGCTTAAGACGTTTTTCCCGACTCACGCACAACTCCTTTTATCCCCAGGTGTCATAGGTTGCTGTGGCCGACATCTCCTAGACCCAACCATGGGAAAATTCCACCGTCTAGCCTGCATGCTGGTCACAAGGATGCTTGAGTGATTCCCAGAATTGTTTGCTCTGTTATTTATGCAAACTTTCAGGGATTGAGAATCTTCAGCCATCCCTCCTACCGCAGCTTCCTGAGAGTGTGTCCAGAAGAGGTTAAACGATGTCAAATGGAGAGATAGATAAGGCCCAGGGAGTGAGGGTGGAAATGTATAGAAAATTAGAAAATAGTATAAAAGAGCAGCATTTTCTCAATAAAGTGGCATTTTCCTTACATGAATGACCCACTGTCTGTTTCCATTTTCAACCCTAGTCCCTCGGCTCAGCTTGGGGAATGCGGTGGTGCGGGCGTCGCCACCGGCAATAGGTCTTGAGGTAAGCACACCCTGAGGTGTGGACAAACAAGAAACCTGAAATGAGAAAATACAGCAACTCAGATACAAACCACACTGAAAGGGCCAGTTCTGTGGCACAGCAGGTAAAGCTGCTTTTGCAGTGCCAGCATTTCATAGAGCACAGATTGAAATCCTGACTGCTGTACATTGTAGCTTCATTCAGTCCACCCCATCACAGCACCAGACCCAAAATAATGCACGTCTTGTTCAGCACGGTGCAATGCTAGCTCTGGTTCTCATGGCCACCAGTGTGAGCTGCAGCCTAGCACGAGAGTGACCACAGTTCTCCTACCAGCCTGGATTCTGCTCTTGCCCAGGGTATTGTGGTTCAGGTGATATGACTGCACACAGTCTTGCCTCTTGCTACAGTGATCCTTAAAGTAAATTCCATCTGGCCTGCACCCAGTCTGGGTCTAGTGTACACCAGCTGACACAGTAGTCCAGCCCTCCCCCAAACCTAGCATACTTGCCAGCAGACAGATCTTGCAGCCAGTCCACTCCAGTCCAAGCTCTCACACTCACCAGTGGAAGCAGTGGCATAGTAGGGGAGTTCCTGAGGCAGAAATGGCCATTCCACAGAGGGTTCCTTAAGTGAGGCACCGCCCACTTCCTGGCCCAGAGGTTCAGGGAGAATCAGGTGAGCAGGAAATGAATACAAATCACCCTGTCGGGCCATGTTAGTAATTCCACCAGTGTCAGAAGATGCTCAGTCTCTCCTTTGACAAAAGACAGGAGGTGGCTGTCTCCAGGGGGAGCCCCCACCCCAGGTCCTTGACAATACCCAAGCTCCTCACCATGGGGAAGAAGAGAAAGGAGACTTGTCCAGTTGCAGGGAGTTGTGCCATGGCAATAAGCCTGCTGATGGCCTCCCAGACCACAAGCCAAGAGAGGAGGTTGGATGATCGAGGGGCACTGCCCTCACCCAGAGCACATTCCTACAAGGCATACTGACTGTGGGGAGGAAAGCAGAAAGAGGGAGAATCTAAACCCTGTGTTCAGGCACCACGGTGCTGCTTCCTGGTTGGAGAGAGCAGGAAAGTCCAACACAGGGTGCAATCATGCAAAAGAGCACCTGAGTTTATTTGTGACCAGTGGTGACACTGCAGGGCAGACAGTGGGGGCGGGGGAGCCCAGAGCTGGGAATCCAGGTCCCCACTGGTTTGCTCTCTCTCTGCTTCAAGCTGTTTTGTGCCCACATCTCTATTTCCCCCCTTGGGTGTATTCCAAATGGTGTTTTCTTACATTTTGGGTTTTCTCTGGAGAGCTGCAGCTCCCCTGGGATTTGAGCAGGATGCTCCCTTTTCCTCTAGTGCTGCCTCAGCAGCCTCTCACCCTACAGATGTCATTGTGTAACTTACATGTGAGTTACACCATGAAGAATGAGGAGGCCCTGGGGCTACCCCTGACTTTAAAATCTTTTATAGTTTGCTAAAAAGGAACCTGCTGCAAGTGACAGTGGGGAGCAAGAATCCCAGGAATGTAACTATACAGGGAAAAGACTCAACCCCTTTCCCAAGTCTGCAGTTAGTCCAGTGAATGGAGTGCTCAAGGAATGTTTTTCTGCTGCAGATCCCAGCCAAGAACAGCTAGAGCTAACCAGGATTATGAAGAGTAAGAGGTAATTCTAAGGCAGTGATGGCAGGTTTCCGAGTTACAGTGTCTCAGGCAGCTAGGTTTACAACCATTTGACATATAGAAACCTCTGATAAGTTGTTTTGCATTTCTTGATAAAAGTAAAACTAAAGGTATGTTCAGAGTCATTACTATTGTTTTCTTCTGAGATTTCATGTCAAAAAAGCTGTATACTTAAGTCATAAAGGCATAACTTGGAGACAAGAACAAACTATGTATGTGAACGTATAGCGGAATGCCCCTCACCTCCTATGTGTAAGTACAGTGAAGTTTCAAATGTTGCTCTTTGGGAAGCATATGACTTTAGATAATAATCACAATAGCCTAATATTTTAGTTTCTGGAGTAAATTAGATAAATTTTTCTGAAACAAACTGGGGGAAATGTAAAAAGAATCAATATTTCCAATTATAAATTTATGTGGTATTTTTTGGCTTCTTAGAATAAGTAAAAGGCAAGGACCTTTTAAAAAACATATTGTAATAAATTTTGTGCATATAAAATCCCAAAATCACTTTATAAATTTTCACTAATATGTAAGTTAATGAGAGTAAGACATAACTTTAAGCAATATATGAAAATTTAGATTTAAATTTGAAAAGATGTGTGGGAGGGAGGATCACTGAGCGAGTATGTTACAGGTGAGGAATGACTCCTGGGGGACTTGCACCAACTAGGGTGCTGCACAGGCAGGTAAGGGAGGGGCTGAGACCAGGTGCTTTGGAGAAGGGAAAATAGAAATTAGAAACTGCTGTGTCTCCTTGGCAGCGATTTCTTAAGAGCTCTGTTTTAATTGACTGGCAGATAAAAGAACATTTATGTCATTTAACATTTTACATCAACCGAAATTAGTTCTGGTTCTTTTTGTTACACACAGAAGGCCAAAGAAAGCAAGTGGCCAGTCCACTTGGTTACACCAGTGCATCCAGCCATGTGGGAGACCCGAGCTGAGCTAGTTAGTATTGACCATAACCCTCTGGTCAAAGGAAAGCTAGGGCTGGGTCCTGCCTGGCAGGGCTCGCCACAGTACCACCAGTGAGTATCAGGCAAGAGGTGGGCCACAGAAGGCTGCACCGTGACACTAACTAGCCATGAGAGCACCGGGTCCGGGAGCAGATTCTGTGGGGGATGTGGGCTCATCCCTGTGGGACTGAAATATTTGCTGGTTTGCAAATTAGACAAAATGACAAATAAGGAGATGCCCCTGTATGGGACTCAATCTTTTTGGATATGCATGTGACTGAGCCTCATGTGGCACAGCAAGAATAGTAATTTTTTCTGTGAAAGACCTTAGTGTCTGGTCTTTCAGTCCATGAATCCCATAACATTTTCTGGTGCGTTGGCTGGAAAATGGGACAATGGTTTTTATCACCACCTCCCACTAGGACCCGAGCGTTGCTGAGGATGTCTGGGGTATGAGCGGGGAGAGTAAATGCTGTTGGTCCAGTGGATTGTTTGTTCAGTTGGAAATGACATTCCCCCGTGGACTAAGGCAGCCCTAGGAGCACAGTGGAACCCTTGGCACAGTGGTCAGCACTGGCAGGAGCCCAGTTTCAGCTTGTTTGGCAGACTTGCCTTGAGGGGCAGAAGGGAGCTTGGTTATCTCCTGGAGTTACCCAGGTCATGCTGTGAGCTGCTAGAGTGCAGCGATGAAACCACAACTCAGAGTCAAAAGTTGGAGTTGAAAGTAATTTTGGGTTCATATGAATCTAATTTTGAGCTTGATTCAGATGAAGAGATGTTATAATATCATAGCATCTTAAATCATTAAGGTATCATTACTAGGGATAAATTGGGATTAAAGGCAGATGAGTTCCACGCTTCTAAATGTATTCTTAGATCATTTTAACATTTCAAATGCTAAGGATTCTGAGTTTGTTACCAAGTATGTTTTCACAAATTGCCCACATAGGAAACATAGTTTAACACAGGTTTAAATGAATAAGCTTCAAATTTAATGTTTTTAACGAAGAAAATTTAGTCTTAGTGCTAACCTTTTTAAAGATTCATTTTTATTGCACAATAAAAATGCAAGAGGAAGAGAGACAGACAGGAAGATCTTCCTCCATTAATTCTCTCCTCAAGTGATCATAATGGCCAGTGCCTAGCTGATCCGATCAGAAGCCAGGAGACAGGAGCTTCTTCTGGTCTTCCACATGGGTGCAGGGTCCCAAAGCATTGGGCCGTCCTCGACTGCTTTCCCAGGCCACAAGCAGGGAGCTGGTTCACTCCTCAGATGGCCACAGTGCCCGGAGCTGAGCTGAAGACAGGAGTCAAGAGGTCTCTCGGGGTCTCCCATTTGCATACCAGGTTCCAAGGCTTTGGGCTGTTCTCTACTGTCTTCCTTGTCTATTAGCAGGGAGCTGGGTGGAGATGGAGGAGCTGAACATTAACTGGTGCCCATATGGGATGGTGATTTGAGGTAGAGAATCCTCCAATTGAGCCATTGTGCTGCCCCTCCAAAACAGGTTTTTTTTTTCTTTTTAAAGATTTATTTATTTTATTACAAAGTCAGATATACAGACAGGAGGAGAGACAGAGAGGAAGATCTTCTGTCCGATGATTCACTCCCCAAGTGAGCCGCGCCGATCCAAAGCTGGGAACCAGGAACCTCTTCCAGGTCTCCCACTTGGGTGCAAGGTCCCAAAGCATTGGGCCGTCCTCGACTGCTTTCCCAGGCCACAAGCAGGGAGCTGGATGGGAAGTGGAGCTGCCGGGATTAGAACCGGCGCCCATATGGGATCCCGGGACGTTCAAGGCAAGGACTTTAGCCGCTAGGCCACGCCGCCGGGCCCCAAAACAGGATTTATTAAAGACAGAAACCTCCTGACATAGAAGTTAGGAAGGAGGTGCTCTAACATGGAAAGGTCCCTACATGGGAGCTCTCAGCAGGCAGGTCAGGTTCCCAATTGTGTGTGCCTGTTGGGCCATGTGATGGTGCTTGAGTTCCCTCATTGATGGAATGCGAGCAGTGAGGCCTATCACCAGGGCTGAGAGCCTATGGCAGAGCTGCAGGGTCTACACACCCTTTCTTACCTCTCTCCCCTAGCTAGGAGGTTCCTGGTCTGCTGGAAGTGAGAAAAGCAAGTGTGCACTATGTCTGTGGAGCTAAGTGCATCCTTGTACTAAACTCATGCAGCACAGAATAATTCAGAAGTTTGTCTCCTGGGAAACTAGATCCGGTTCAGAAAAAAGAGTAACTGAGATATCTTTTGCAAGTCTTTATTCACAGAGATGGGAGAAATGAACACAGGAATGCCACAGCTCCCCTAGTGGTGGCTCACTGGACTGGCTGAGCATCCAGCCTGTCCTTTACAGACACCAGTGGCATGCAGTCCAGGACCTGCGTGGCAGTTCATGGACCCGTTGACTGGCAGAACATGTGCCAGGTGCCTGGCCTGCCGGCTTGCCAAAGTGGCACAGACAAGGGAGCTAATGGCATGGGAATTTGGTATATTCACCTTCCCAACATAGAGACACCACAGAATTTTGGAAATTCTATGTGATACATAAGTCTACATAAGGACAGTCTATAATTCGAAGCAAGAAGTATCTATGCCATAACATAGAACTGATTGTCTCCTCTAACACAGAGATTGTTTTCTTCTTCCCAATTAGCATCTTCACTTCCTCAATGATGACCACGGGTTATTTGCAATGAAGAACCAGTCCTCTTCAAAGTAAGAGAAGGTAGCCTTCTGCAGAGATTGGCAGTGATCTGGTTAGATCCCCTTGGAGATCAAGCAGTGATGTCTTTTTGAGACCTAAATGCTTTCATTTGGCCTGGCCTTTGGTTATTGAAGATGACCTCAAAGACAAACTTATATCTGCTATGGCAACTGTCCCTGGGTGTTATCACTAAGAATGTAGGATTTAGACAGAAAGTGGGCCCTAGGATTTGTCAAGGGAGTCCAAAAAGGTTTGGACCCTTGAGTTCATTCAGAGAACAACCAGGAAAACTGATGAGATGATCTTATACTCAGAGGGAGTCAGGCCACCACAGACAAAGCCACAAGAGGCCACTTAGAGTCAGGTGTTTAAACACACAAGTTAACATGAAGATGAACCTTAAAGGTAGGGAGGGCACCCCTCCCTCTTGCTGCATCCTGGGCACTCCTGCCCTTTGCTGTGAAAGCCCTGGCGAAGTGACTCTCATGTAAGCCACTTATTTGGGGAACTATGCCTCTATGCTTTCTCCTTTCCTGGTCACAAGAAAATAAAGTTTCTACTGAGCAAGCTGATGTTGATTGTTCAGACTCCAAGGGAAGGAAACACTGCAGCCCGCTAACTCTGGTGACAAGCTGTGGGAAAGGAAGAGGTAAAAGGCATTTATTGTAGCCATGAATATTCCCCAGGGCCCCCATACTCGCCAAGAGTAGACCAATGTGTCCAGTGTGGGACCATCCTGCAGAGGCATTAATGAGCAACACCATCATTTGGAAGATTTTGTGATCCCAAAAGACAGCAGCATCTGTGCAGAACACTGAGTGGGTGCACATTAGGGTGGAGGTGCTTGTAAGGAGTTATTCCAATATCCTTCCCTGGACCTGGTGCCATTCCTTCTTCCTCACAGCTCATGAAGTTCGCGCCGGCCTAGCTATCCACCAATCGGATGTAACCTGGCATTCCACCTGAATCCCACCTCCCAATCTTCCAGCCCCCTTCCCCAACTCTGCCCACTCGCCAATCATCCCTAGGCATTCACCTGCAGGCGCCAATCCCCTGGGGGCCTGGACTCAATCCCTCCCAATCCCTACCCCCTACACCTGGCAGACAAAAATGCCCCCCCCCCCAGGTGCGGCTCTCTCTCTTATCCCTCCTTCTCTGGTCTCTGTCTCTCTGCTCTCTCTCTCTCTTCTCTCTCTTGCTCTTCTTTGCTCTGCCCTCTTCCTCCGGCCTCCCTTCCCCCCTTCCCTTCCACTTCCCCTCCACCCTGTTCCTGCCCCATTGGAATAAACCTCCTAAGATACCTCGTTGCGTCTGGTGATTTCAGCTCACGGTAAAGAACCAAGTTGTGGGAATTAGCTGTGCATAATATCGTAATATCATATGAACTAGAACTCTCTCCAATCTTTTTAAATAACTAACAGTGCTGCCCTGCCTCCAAGTCTAATGAACCCCTGCCAGCTCCTTTCATTGATCCAGTTTGCAGATCTGCTTCTAAAAGCTCAGTTGTTGTCCCCGTTGAGACCATCCAGGCCTGCTGAGGTCTTGGCCACACTGTGCAGTGGGTGGCATCAACATTACCAATCCACTTCATAATTGATTAAGAGATCACCAAAGGGGAGCATCTGACCTGTAAGTTCCCTCCCAACAAGAAGGGATCAGAGAATGCTTATAATCCCAAACCCTTCCTCAGACCTTTGTTGTCTTTCTCTCCCCCTCCCCTTTCCAGAGGCACCCCACCTCCTGGCTTTCTCTTGGGAGGTGCTTTCCTCTTCCCTCTCCCTTCCCTGCTCACCTGGTTTCTTCACAAATAAACTTTTCTGTCTGCAACAGATTGCTGGCCTTTTATATCTACACTAAACTGAGGAAAGAACCCACCAGGCTTTTCTGGTAACACCTGTGCCAAAGCAAAACAACAAGAAATAGGTTTGAGGTAAATTAAAGGTTAAATGCATTGCCAGATGAGGGGGTGGCAGACCTCTCCATCTCTAAAACTGCTTCCCTGATGGACAGGGTGATTTACAGATTTAGAGGAGGCTACAATGGAGAGGGAGTTACTGTATGCCAGAGGGGACCTGCTGTGCACCTGAGGGGACCTGCTCTGCATGTGAGGGGGGCTGGGCTGCACCTAGGCAGCTGATCTGCACCTAAGGAGAGCTGGGCTGCACCCAGGGAGACCTAGAGGAGAGCTGGGCAGTGTCTGAGGGGAGCTGCTCTGGACCTGAGGGGTGCTGGTCTATGACTGAGGTGAGTTGGTTTGCTCCTGAGGGAAGGTGGTCTGCACTTGAGGAAAGTTTGTCTGCACCTGTGGGGAGCTGATCCTGTCCTGAGCTTGGGGCTTGTCCTGAGCATTTGAGCGATTCTGCCCAGGCTTTCCTGTCTCTGCTCTCTCCAGTACAGACATTCCGCTGGTTTCCCTCCACTGTCCCATGCTTTGAGCCAGCATGTACTTACACTTTTCTCACAACCATTTTTAAGGGCCTTTCTGGTGATCTACACAGTGCTCCCTAGTCTTTCACCATTTTGGATCTCATTTACCAGTCCTCTAACCTGAGTACCCATCCACTCTTTCTCTGCTGTTTGCAGGGCTGGCCTAGTAGTCAGGAAGCAAGGAGCCTGTCTTTCTTGCAGGTCTTAATGAGCCCTGAGGCCCTGGGCTGGAAGTGATGGGCTGTATGCTCAACAAGCAGAATCTGGGAGAGGAGTCCTTTTTGCCACACGGTGATGAAGTATAGGAGTATAAGATGCCAGACACAGATCCTCAGGAACTGACCCAGGTTTCCACAGCAGGGAGGTCTGCCCAGCCACTTCTGCTACATGTAAGAGATTTTAGAGGATTTGTTTTACGAATTTCCCAAATAAGAATTCCTTTCCTCTAACTAGTTATAAGACGCAACTCTGCCCAGATTTTCCCAAAAGTGTTTACCACCCATAGGCCCACTTGGAATCTGTAGATAGTATTTTCTTGGTCTTTGAAAAGTTCTAGAGCTTGATTGAAAGGATACAATCCACAGAGCTGGGTCAAACAATTGATAGGCAATGCATATGGATTGGCTGTCACAGCCAATCATGGTATAGGCATTCTGTCTCTTTCCCTGAGATAGGATGGATTTGTAGTTAAAACTCTCACCCCATCATGTGCTGGCGCTTCCCTGACATCTGGACTGACCTGGAATACTAGACTAGTGTTCAATAGTGCCTAATAACACCTAACCAGCTGTGGTCGGATGCCTGCTGACTCTCCTTCCCTTCCCATTGGGAACTAGCTGGAGCCACACAGTTGTTTATTGCTAAAATTAAGCAGTGTTTTTTTAAACAATATGACCTGATACTTTAAAATTCCCGAGTCTGTTAACCATCTCTTAATTTTCTGACTACAAAGGTCTCTAACATGGCCCTCTATGTGCTTGTTTTTGCCTTGTTGAAGCCATGTTGTCCTGGTCCCGTTGGGTGCTTCAGCTATTCAATGAATTGCTCTCTGGATCCCAGAAGGAGAACTCCCCCCTGGGGAGGCGCTCCCTGCCTGGGATTACTCTAGGTCAGGGAGATTGCAGTGTCATCAGCTTCCCATGCTTCAGAGCTCCAACAAGGACACTCAGCACTGTGTGACCCAGCAGGTCATTTTCGTCAGCTTCCTGCTCACTCCCCTCATCCTCACTTATCAGGCTTGCAGAGGGAGCTCCTTGGTGGATGGTCCTGGTCCTGCTGTCATTCAGCAGCAGCCTTTTGCAGGGATGCTGGCCCCGCTCTCCATGCCAAGCAGCCATGGCTGTGCACCTGCTGCTGTGAGCACAGGCCGAGGAAGGCTGCTTTGCTTCCTAAGTGGAACCTTCATTCTCAGCTGTGGCTGATTTAAAGATACGTCCTCTACATCCAGCAGTCAGCATATGTCAGGAGATCTGGATGGGAGGCATGGTGAGTGTTGGGTTCCCATAAAATCCTATAGTATAATCAGAGGTGGGGACAAGACCTGGGCCTGCCTCACACTGCCATGGGCTTACACCAGGAAAACTGTTTTGGCACAACCACAGCTTTGCTTTGCCAACCTTTCCCAAACCCTTTCACAAGGTTGCAAGGAACCATGCTAGCTTATTGTTGTCATACAGAACAGCTGCTTGCATAGCCTGGCTACGGGATGGGGTGGAAGACAACACCCTTGCAGAGGCAGGTGGGGAAGGCGTCCTTTGACCCAGTGCAGATTGACCTGTAGTCCTAAACTCAAAATGGGCTAAGCATGTGCGCTACGGAGGCCCTCTCTTCTTTCTGCTCATGGCCTAGAGGGAACAGAGCCTGGCAACCTTTGCAGGATGAAGATCTGGGAGTGTAGGGAGGACAGATTGGGGGGCAGGTTAACGACGTTCGTGCACACAGGTGAAATCACTGAGGGTGTCACTGAGGAGCAGCCGGGGGAGCTGGGCACAATTGCTGGGCTTCCTTGGAGTGCATGCAGGATCCCCGGGCACCTGCCTCCAGGCCGAACCTGCTGGCCATGATGCCAAGACCACTAGGGAATGCACAGTGCCCTTCTGTATTCTGAGTCAAGAAATAAGGTCAGGGAGTAGGAGGCAGGGCAGGCCTGGAAGCCAATACTGCCCACTAGTCTCACTTCACTAATCAGAATATAACTGAAACATCTAAAGGAGCAGATTTTGAATGAAACTTAAGGGGAGAGCCTGGTGCAGTGGCCTAGTGGCCAAAATTCTTTGCCTTGAATACCATGGGTTCCCATATGGGTGCCAGTTATAACCCCAGCAGCCCCACTTCCTATCCAGCTCCCTGCTTGTGGCCTGGGAAGGCAGTTGAGGATGGCTCAAAGCCTTGGGACGCTGCACCTGTGTGCAAGCCCTAGAGGAATTTCCTGGCTCCTGGCTTCGGATCGACTCAACACTGGCTGTTGCAGTCACTCGGGGAATGAATCATCAGATGAAAGGCCTCGCCTCCTCTCTGTATATCTGACTTTGCAATAAGGATAAATAAATCTTAACAAAAATAAAGTTAAGGGGAAATTTTTCTCAAACAAGAAAAAAATAGTTTCTGAGCTGATGTGGGGTGCTCACTAGCTGGGTCCCAGCAAAAGTCAAGTTTCTGCTCCCTTCAACTAATGAGATAGTGACTGCCATGGCTTCTGCACACCCAGGCTGTTCCCCAGAGATAGGCTCAGGAGTTTGGAAGCAAAAGCACCAGGTTGTTTTTGTCTCCCTTGTATCTGGGTGAGAGCCCCCAAGAGCCAGATTCTACTCTCTGGCCACAAACAGGTGACATAAGGTGTAAGGATGGGAAGACTGGACCCCGAGACAATGGCCACAGTGTGTGCAGAGCCCAGTCTGACAGCGTTTGAGAAGAGATTCACACCTGGAGAACTCTCCCTTCCCTTGCCATTGTCGATCTTTGGCTGATGTGTCAAGGAAGAATAAACAGTCACAGAGGCAACCAAAGTGTTTCCTCTTCCTCTTCCTTCCTGGTAAATCTCACTCAGACAGAACCCCAGCGCCCCCTCCCCTCAGTCTTCATCAAAAGCCACGAGGAGGGTTATCTTCCCCTTTCTCCCTTAGAATGTTTCCACACCTGTAACATCCACTTACAGGTCTAGGAATTTCCTCTGTATTTCATTCCGAGCAGTGTGCTAAAACTTGGAATCCACCATTTTTGCAAGGGAGACCCTGATCCAGTCTCTCTTCAGCTACCACTTCCTTGATACAAACCGTTCTTTGTTTTTATTTCTCCTTTCCCCTTCTCATGAAAAATTTTTGTACTTCCCTGAATAGCTCCTCAGTTGATTTCTCATTCCAGCCAGCAGTCATTTTTAGTTTCTTTGTAATATCCAGCCAGCTCTTAAATATGAAACTCACCTTTACAAGCCCTTGTGCCACTGGAACTTCTGCATCCTGTCTGGAGTATTCCTTCATCTGGTCTCTATGCACCTAGAAATGCAGAAAGGCTTTCTGCTTTTTCCTGTTGAATTTCAAATGTTTTGGAGACATTTTTTCTTTTTTGAATTTATTTTTATTCATTTGAAAGGCAGAAAGACAGAGAATATTTCTGCTCTGCTGTTTGAATTCCCAAATGTTTGCAGCAGCTGAAACTGGGCCATGTGAAGCCAGGAACCCAGAAGGCAGTTTGGGGCAGATGACAGGACGCAAGCACCTGAGCTGTTGCTGCTGCTTCCAGGGTGTGCATCAGCAAGTAGCTAGAATCAGAGCCAGAGCTGGGACTTGAACCCAAGCCCTCTGGTGCGAGATGCACCAACCCCTTGCTAGGACTTTACTCCTTAAGGAGACAGAATGTGTCTGTAGACCACAGAAGTGCAGGAAGTTGAGGATGGTGGCCATTCCAAATGCCACCTGGGGTTGAGTAATTCCAGGAAGTTGAGGATGGCTACAGGAAATGAAACCCAGAAGTGATGGCAGCTCAAAAGACAGTAAGAGTAGGGGGCAACTGAAGAACCTGGAGAATTCTGGGGAAAGTCAAGGGGGATAAGCAGGAGGAGACACTGAAGAGTGGGCTACAGGCAGCAGAAGTGTGGAGGGTTTGGGGTCACTCTGTGTAATGCTGAAGTGCTCTCCCTCTGCTAGCATGAAGGAGGGGCTCCATTTTCCCAGGTCTTTTGGTGACTCACTCTCAAAGGCAGTAAGAATAAAAGGCTGGTCGTGGGGTTTCTGCAGTTTTCCTGCCATCACCCCTTGGATCTATTTGCTCATCTTCCTTCCTCAGGAAATGCAGATAGCACACTCCTTCCTAGGCTCCGTTGACAACCCTTCCTTTGCCTGCAGACAAAGCTGCTTGGTTCCTGCTGGTTTTTTTTGGTTCTCTAAGGTATAGCTCACCCTTCACCCGTCCTGCAGCCAGCTAGTTCATTGCCAACCAGTTAGCCCATTAACCTGACACAACCACTGCTCTGCTAGTTGGCCAGCTTCAACTCACTCTGTAGCCAGTTCTCTGGAAAGTCTGGTGTTCAGTTAGCTAACAAATCCATCTGCCCGTTACCAGAAATATGTTCAGCAGGATCATGGATGAACGTTTTCAGGAGTGGATCCTTGTGAATCTCATCCAACTTTCTAACATGGGATGATAAGCTTCCTGGTTCCCATCTAGAACAGGTATTCTTTTTCTTTTAAAGATTTATTATTTTTATTACAAAGTCAGATATACGGAGAGGAGGAGAGACAGAAAGGAAGATCTTCTGTCCGATGATTCACTCCCCAAGTGAGCCGCAACGGGCTGGTGCACGCAGATCCGATGCTGGGAACCTGGAACCTCTTCCGGGTCTCCCATGTGGGTGCAGGGTCCCAAAGCTTTGGGCTGTCTTCGACTGCTTTCCCAGGCCACAGGCAGGGAGCTGGATGGGAAGTGGAGCTGCCGGGATTAGAACCGGCGCCCATATGGGATCCCGGGACGTTCATGGCGAGGACTTAAGCCGTTAGGCCACGCCACTGGGCCCTAGAACAGGTATTCTTACAGTCCTGTAACAACTCCACTGCTGGGCTGGCATCATTGCTGGGAGTCCTGGAGAATGGATAAGGTCCTAAATCTCCATGAAAATGTGGTTTCTTAGTTGTTGATTCTGCAAATATGGTGCCTATCCCAAACACCAACTGGGCTTGAGTAATGAGCCGGCTGCAGCTCCCCTTCCCCTCAGAGCGCTGCATCCTCTTGTGTGCACACTGCCACAGGTGTGACAAAAGTTCTGATGAGGGCCACACCAGCTAGTTTAATAGCTGCTTTGTGATCAATCAATAAATATTTGTCTTTGTGAACAACTCTTCTAAAGTGACAAAACACAATTCCCTTTTGATACAATAACTCTTAAATAATAAGGAATCCATAAACTGACCAGGAGGGGTTGAATCCAATATTTCTTGATATATAAAAAAGGAATTCAATGATGAGCTATAAGCTGCAATCCTACATTAGTACAGCTTGAATACGGACTATATTTGGATGGTGAGGTTCTTTTAATAAAGAAATTTCCAAGATTGCAGCATTAGGAACCCCTCCCTCCTCATTTTCAAGGTCACACCTTGACCTTCAGTGTGTCTATGCTTACACATCCACATGCACGACTCTGGCATCTTCTCCAGCTCTCTCCATCTTGGTAGAGTCCTCCATGGTTAATTGGGAAGTTTGGTCGGGCCCAGCTAATTACCTCCTCCATGGCAGCTGCAGGGCCAGATGCCACATCTGCAACATGCTTCGCTTAACTTCCCAGGCCAGCCTGGACACTAAGAACTGTTATTATTATTTTATTGTATTTCCATTTATGCTATGACTTTTTTCATAATGTGTTCTTACCTTAAATATTTGGCTTAATTCATTTTAGGGCTTAAATTATATTCTCAAACAATCATGTGGTTTCCTTTTTCACTTTATTTTCATCAAGCTTCAATATCAAGATTACTCTAGCCTCCAGTTGTTTTTGTCGTTGTTGTTGTGTTTTAGCAAGTAATTTAGGAGCTCCTGGCTAAGGAGCAGCTCAGCTCTGATCATTGCGCTCACTTGGGGAGTGAACTCGTAGATGAAGATCCTTTTCTTTGTCGCTCCTTCTCGCTGTAAATCTGCCTTTCCAATAAGATAAAAAAAGAAAAATCTTTAAACAGAAAGTGCAGGTTCTTTCTGCCTTAATTTTCAATATCATTCGCCCCCTGGTGGCCTCCCTGCTCAGCCCTGGTGCTCCGCCGTGCAGCAGCAGAGCCGCCACCTAGGCTCCGAGTGGTACACACAGCTAACATCCTTTTCAAATTGTGGCTATTGAGGTATTACCTTTTTCTTTTCCCTCAAATTAACAATGGTGATATGTGATTTCCCAAAATAGGATCCACCTAAGATTATGGAAAAATATTATGGACTTAATACTGTAATGTGACGTATTATTTTAGGGATTTTTAAAGATGTATTTATTTTACTTGAAGGAGTAGAAGAGACAGAGACCTCTCACCCACTGGTTTGTATCTCAAATGCCCACTCCAGCCAGAGGCGGGGCAGTCTGTGTGTAGGGGCACAAGCACTTGGCCATGCTCTGCTGCCTCCCCAGGCCAGAAGCAGGGTGCTGGGTTGAAGGTAGAGCAGTTGGAGCACGAGTCGGCACTCCCACGGGATGCCAGTGGCACAGGCAGAGGATTACCCCGACACACCAGCCACCAGCCTTTACCTTAGTTTTAAATCTTTGACATCAGGGCACGCTACTTTCTCAATCCAAACTGCCTGTGTTTTCTGCATCTTGTTCACATTTTCAGAATTGTATTTAATCCACTTAGAGATTCTTTCCTAAAAGTCATATTTGGAATTGTGAGTTCTAGGACTGTAGAAATTTTTACATTTACTAATTCATAGTTTTAAAGCTATTTTTCCCCTGAGCTGTAGGCAGCTGCCTACATTGCCTTGTACACTGAGAAGAAACAAGCTCTAAAGCCATGGGACACAGAAAGAACCTAAGAGTGTATTATTAAGTGAAAAAAGCCAATCTGAAAAGCATATATGTTATATACTCCAACACCATACCATCCTGGGGAAAGTGAAACTATGGAAATAGCAAAAAGCTCAGTGTTAGCCAAAGGTTGGGGACATAAAGATGAGTCAGCATTCAGAGAGATTCAGAGGGCACTGAAACTTCTCTGTGAGATAACACCAGGCTCCCTATATGTGCTTTTCCAAACCCATAGAACACACAGCACAAGCGTGACTCATTGAGTGGGACAAATGCAGGAGTCTGGCTGAAGACACTGCTGCCACTTTTGTTAGAGGATGCCTGTGCAGGGGTGGGAAAAACAAAAGCTCCATTTCCTTTTGCTCCCTTTTGTTGTGACCTAACAGTTCCATTCCCAGTCCCATTGACCCCAACGAATCTGTTGGGGAAACTCCTGAGTGCCCAGGTAAACATCCACTTGCACTTGCCCAGCACCGTGCAGCAAGTCCTTCACAGCCTTAAGTCAGAAGGGTGGCTTTCACAGCAGTTGCTTTTAAAGAGCTTAATATGAAATGCAGGTGTGTCTTTTAATTGCCTTTTAAATTTACTAATGTTTTTCAAAGGCATGTGTATTTGAAAGGCAGGATTGTAGAGAGAAGCCTTCCATCTCCTGGTTGACTCCCTTAATGGCCACAATGATCAGGACTGAGCTAGACCAAAGCCAGGAACCTCGAGCTTCCTCACTGTCTCCCACACGGCTGCAGGGCCCCAAGCACTTGGGCTGGCCTCTGCTGCTTTCCAAAGCACATTATAAGGGTGCTGTATTGAAAGTGGAGCAGTCAGGGTCCAAACTGGTGCCAATATGGGATGTTAGCACTGCAGGTGACAGCTTAACCTTCTACATGACTATAATAGTGGCCCCTTACTTTTCCCCTTCTTTGAGGTTTATTTATGCATTTGTTTATTTATTTCTGAGCCAGGGCTACAGAGAGAAAGAGACAAAGAGAAACATAGATCTTTCATCCACTGGTTGATGGTTACCACAGTTAAAGGAAGTGGGTGGACACCACAGTGACCTCAGCCAGAGATCTGGCACACCCTGAAGGCAGCCAAGGCCATGTATGGGCCAATGATGGACAAAGGTGAACATTTCTTGCCCTATCAGGTCCCAAGCAGGACTGATGCCAGCACCCATGGCAGAGGGGCATAAAACCTTTGTCTGCTACCCAGCTTGTCTTTCCCACTAGCTGTTCCTTCCTCTCCTGCTCATTCTTCCGCAGCGTGGGGAAAGGCCCAGGAAGGACTTCTCTTTGCTTTATAAATGCCTGTTTGTACTCGGCTGGCTTTTTCTTTCTTGGGTGTTTGGCATAGCTAACACTAGTTTACTCCCAAATGGCCACACTGGCCTTAGGTAGGCCAGAGCAATGCAGGAGGCAGGAGTTTCATCTGTATATTCCAAGTGAGCTCAGAGACTTCAAGCACTTGGCCCATCTTCTGTTGTTTCTCCTGGCAGATCAGCAGGGAGCTGGGCCAAGATGGACCAGCCAGGATTCAAAGTTGTGCCCACATGGGATGCAGACACCTACACGGGCTTAATCCACTCTCGCAAAACCTTGGTTCTTGGTGTTTTCCTAATACTTTACTAGTTCCTTATCCATGTATATTAGGTCTTGTATGCTTAAATGCTTATACAGAAGGAAGGAAGTTCTTTTTATATATAAATTTTCTTTTTGATGTTTACATAGTTGACAAGGATGCACACTCATGAGGGTCACTGATTAGGGTGTAGAGGGTCGATGCTTGGGGGAAGATGGTGGGTACAAATGCTTGCAATTTTTCTTTTCTTTCATTATTTTCTCCTGTATCTAGGAGGGGAGGGGTGTGTGTGTGTGTGTGTGTGTGTGAAACTTCATCAGTACACAGGGATGGGGCATTTTTACTTACTGTCATCTTAGAAACCCTGATATGAAGAAGAATGCTCTGAGGGTATTGCTTGAGTAGCTTTGAGAGTTCTGAAATGCTGTTGGTTTTGTTGCTCCAAGGTTGAGAAAATCCTTCCAATAGCCATTGACTCACCCAGACACTTGCTGCCACAGCTCAGCCAAAAGAGTTGTCCAGCCTGCTCTGTTCTCCATCTTCTTCAATGGCACTTGCCGTCCTCTTCAGCTAGAATGAGCTGGCTATTTTGTCCCCTCTATGCACCTGGGCATGCTGTCCCCTGCAAAGGCATCAGCACTTGAAGGTTGGGACACATGTTTTCCAGGATCAGGCCACAAATCCTATGATTCCCCATGTGGCCAGAGTTTTGAGCCATGTGATCTACTTTGAGATTTCCCCCAAGAAATTTCACCCGGAATGACCCCAGATTTGATTGTTGCAAATGTGCCAACAAGTAAAAGGTCTGGTTCAGCAGCCTCATGCATCAGACTGCACACACCAGTGATTATAGTTGCTGGGTCAGTTCCATTCCCAGTCCCATGTCCCATGTAAACTAATGGGTGTTGTGGTCCAGCCCAACCCAGCATGCAACAGACGTGGCCTTTATCCAAGCCAGCACAACTTTAGTCTTCTTTGGGTGACTCCCCAAAATCCCCACCAGGCCCGCCCCTGCCCTGGTTCCTGAGAGAACCAGCATAAACAGTGGACTAGTCTGGGGCACACCACATCCCAATCAGGCTTTCATATACACCTATGGGTGTTGCAGCTTAGCTAAGACCTCCCCACCCCACAATCCAGTCCACACGCATGCCAATTTCCTGTTGATGCCTTGTCCAGCCTGGCCCGCCCACAGCCCTGGCTCTGATGTCTACCAACAGGAGCTGAGGCCCAATGGAGGAGTGTTCAGTTTCCCTACTAGGCCCACCCTCAAGCCTGGCTCTTGCACTTTCCAGGGTTATTGTGGTCCAGTCTGACATGACTTAACCCTGTCCCAGCACTTGCCAGTGGATGCTGTGGCAAAACCTAGCCAGTTGGCTCTTATCCTGGCTCTTGCATGTGCCAGAAGATGCAGTTGTCTAGATTAGCCTGGCCCACTCCCAAGGTCCACTCACATGCGCAGCCTGGACCATCCCAGTCTCAGCTGTCACACTTCCCAGTGGGAGCAATGGTCTGGGTTCTTTCATGTGCCAGTGGGTGCTGTGGCCCCATCTGATATGATCTGCCTCACCTCAGCATTCACCAGTGGTTCCTGCAGCCTGGCTCTACCTGTTCTGCCCCCAGTCTCAGTGCACGCTGGAAGGTCCTGCAGCCTAGCCCAGCCTGGCCAGCACCCAGTCTGAGCCCTAATATGAACTTGCATGTGTTGCATCCCATCTTGACTATTGCACCAGCCAGCAGGTGCTGCAGCCTAGACCACCTGACCTATTCCTAACTCCAGTTCCCTTGAGTGTTAGTGAGTTCCATGATACTGGCTAGTTTGGCTCATTACCACCCACGGAACTTGAGCAAACCAGTGGGTATTGCTGTCCTTCAGGGGAGAGCCCACATATTCCCCAGAGAATCTGCCCCAAAAGCAGTTCTCTCAGGTTCCAGTTAGTGTAATAGCTCAGCCTAACATGACCCATCCCCTGCTCTGACACTTACTGGTGGGTACTGTGGTCTAGCCCTGCCAGGCAGGCCCACTTTCATGTGCATTGGAGGGTAACAGTTCATGCTAACTCATCCAGCTCAGGCGTTTTACATGAGTGAGTGCACTGATTTTATCCAGAATGGTCCTCTAGTTTCCCACCTCCAAATCATTCAGAGTCCGTTCCCTCACTTGCCTGCAAGTACAAGTGGCCTGGTTGATGGAAGTCTCCCAGAAGCCATCCCCCATCTGTAACATACTTCCTCAGCAACTCCCCCATACACCCCATAGCTCCTTCCTTGAGCAAGCTGCAGTCCCTGCGTGCACCAGCACATGGGTTCCTGGGCCCTGGCTTCCAGTGGGGTGGTGTGCTGGCCTGGAGTCCTGCCCACCCACCAGCACCCAAGCACACCCATGGGTTCCCATTCTGGTCTACAAGCATGCCAAGCCAGCAGGCCAGCCTAAGGCCTCACCTAGAGGCCAAGCATGTGTGCAAGTCCTCAGCCTGCTCTGCTGGATGTAGTGAGAGAAAAGGGAAAAAATTCTAAGGCATTTGCACTGATTCTGGTTGTGTGACCTCCTCAAAGGAGCAATGGCAGGAGAACTGGTTAAGTCAGAAGACTTGCAATGGGCGTCCCTCAGCAGCTGCTCTCTGTGCTTCCACAGAACTCCAAGTGTCCTTGATCATCGGGCGTGGAGCATCAGCTGCAGCAGCTGCAGCCTTACAGACACCTGGACAACCAGAGAGCTCAGTAACCAACTTCCCCCCAGCCCAGTAGCTGGTAGAAGGTAGCAGCAGTGGGATTCCCACTCCAGTTTTTTTTTTTTAATTATTTATTATTTAACTTCAGTAATTACATTGTATTATGTGACACAGTTACATAGATACTTGGGTTCTCCCCACCCCTCCCCAAACCCTCCCACCATGGTGGATTCCTCCACCTTGTTGCATAACCACAGCTCAAGTTCAGTTGAGATTTCCCCATTGCAAGCGTATACCAAACATAGAGTCCAGCATCTTATTGTCCCGTCAAGTTCAACGGCTTCTTAGATATACCCTCTCTGGTCTGATGACAGAGCCAGCAGAGTATCATCCCAGTCAATTGAAAGCTCCAACATACCATCAGCAAAAATTTACATCATTATGGAATTAATTGACATAGTAATGAGTAACCAATATGTTAAAAGTAAATGCGGGTTCCCAGCCACCTTCTGTGACCACCTCACCTATACTTCAATTTTAGTTTATACACAACATATAACATTCAAAACATAACATGTTATACATAACATCATATCATCTTAAATTAAGGCAAACATGTGGTATTTAACCTTTTGGGATTGGCTCATTTCCCTTAGCATTATGGTTTCCAGTTTGGCCCATTTGGCCACAAAGAACTGCATTTTGTTTTTTTTAATAGCTGAGTAGTATTCCATGGAGTAGATGAACCATAGCTTTCTTATCCAATCCTCTTTTGATGGGCATTTTGGTTGTTTCCATGTTTTTGCAATTACTGATTGTGCTGCTATGAACATAGGAGTACATGTTGGTTTCTCATAGAACAAGTGTTCTGGATATATTCCTAGGAGTGCTATTGCTGGATCATACGGTATGTTGAATTTGAGTTGTTTGAATATTCTCCATACTGATTTCCATAGAGGCTGTACCAGCCTGCAGCCCCACCAGCAGTGGAGTAGGGTTCCCTTTTCCCCGCAACCTCGCCAACAAGTGTCGTTGGTGCTTTTATTCATGTGGGCCAGTCTTACTGGCGTTAGGTGGTACCTCATTGATGTTTTAATTTGGATTTCCCTTATTGCCAGGGAACTTGAGCATTTTTTTTTTCATATGTTTATTTGCCATTTGGGTTTGTTCCTTTGTGAAGTGTCTGCCCATTTCCCGTGCCCATTTCTTGAGTGGCTTGTTTGTTTTGACATTTTGGTTGTTTTGTAGCTCTTTGTATATTCTGGATATTAGCCCTCTATCACCTATGTCGTGTGCGAAGATCTCCCATTCTGTGGGTTGCCTTTTTACTTTGTTGATTGTTTCTCTAGCTGTACAGAAGCTTCTTAGTTTGATGAGGTCCCAATTGTTTATTTTGGTCTTGATTTCTACTGCATCTGGAGTCTTTTTTAGGAAGTGAGGGCCTACCCCTAAGTGTTCCAGTGTGTTTCCAACATTTTCTTCCAAAAGTTTGAAGGTTTCTGGATGTAGGTTTAGATCTGTTATCCATTTAGATCTGATCTTAGTGTATGGTGAGAGATGTGGATCTATTTTTTTGTTTCTGTAGGCTATCAACCAGTTGTCCCAGCAGCATTTATTGAACAGACCTTCCCATTTGCCTGGGTTGTCGTTTGTCTTTTTGTCAAAGATTATTTGGCTGTATCTGTGTGGGTTTCCTTCTGGCGTTTCTATTCTGCTCCATTGATCTTCCTCTCTATCTTTGTGCCAGTACCACGCTGTTTTGATAACCACTGCCCTATAGTATGTCCAGAGGTCCGGAACTGTGATTCCCCCTGCTAACTTCCTGTTCTTCAGGATAGTTCTAGCTATCCGTGGTTTTTTGTGCTTCCAGATGAACCTTTGGATCATTGTTTCCAGTTCCATGAAGAATATTTTGGGCAATTTGATTGGGATTGCGTTGAATGTATATATTGCTTTTGGCAGTATAGACATTTTAATGATATTGATTTTACCTATCCAGGAGCATGGGATATTACTCCATCTTTTGAGGTCTTGTTCAATTTCTTTTTTAAGCAGATTGTAGTTTTCTTCAAATAAGTCTTCTACATTTTTGGTTAGATTTATTCCCAGATATTTCATACTTTTCTCTGTTATTTTGAATGGTATCTTGCTGGTTAAGTCTTTTTCCATCTTGGGGCTGTTCGCATACACTATGGCTGTTGATTTTTGTTCATTAATTTTGTACCCTGCCACTCTACCAAACTCTCGTACAAGTTCTAGCAGTCTCTGTATTGAGTCTCTTGGCTCTTCTACATAAAGAATCATATCATCTGCGTATAGTGAGAGCTTGACTTCTTCGTTTCCCATTTGTATTCCTTTGATTTCTTTTTCTTGTCTTATGGCCTCAGCGAGTACCTCTAGGACTATGTTGAATAGTAGTGGAGAAAGTGGACATCCCTGTCTTGTTCCAGATCTCTCCCACTCCAGTTTTTATCCAGATGCTCTCTGCTTCCCGCCCCTCATGAATTCTGGGAGGTACCTCCTCTTGTGGGTGAATAAGAAGCTAGTGCAGAATGTCTTACTGCCTGGGAGGACTTGGGGAAAAGGCAGTGTCAGCCTGGATCCTACCAGGGCCAGCCATGGAAAGTACGTTCCCTGGATCATCTCATTCAGAATCCATGAGCTAAAGCTGAGAGGTTCTGCTGACATTAGAAAGTTGTGACAGTCTCATGACATAAGGACCATCCTTGACCATGCCAGTTATAAGATAAACTGGCTGTAAAACTCAGCTTGTGAAATTCACACGCAGGTCTCTGAAACCATCTCCTTTGCTGGCCACCAGGGGGAGCGTTTGTCTGAGGAATGCCTGACTGGAGCCCTTCCTAACTGGCTCCCTGCACAACGGAAGCCTCTGCGTTTGTCATTCACTGTTGGAAGGGTCAGTGTGCTGCAAGTTCTGCTTACTGTGAGTGCACTCAGCGTCACTGTCACATGGCGAGGAAGAAAGCTGGAATTTTGTTGCTTCTGGAGCAAGCGCTACAAATTAGCACTAAAAAATGGTTCATGCCCTGATGCTGCACTGAAAACCCTTTAAAAAAGTGAAGTCAGAAACCCCGCGGCATTTTGGCAGGCTAGAACTTAGTAGAGTTGAACGCACCTGTGATCAATTGCAGGCTCACTGAGGCTTCCAGGGAATGATTATTAACATTTCCCTTCAAGTTAGTGCTCAGCTTAAGACTTAGACAAGGGCCTGGCACAGAGTAGCTATTTCATAACTGACAGCAACTTGACATGATTTCAGGGTGAACACTGGGCAATACGACAGTCTTAAGCATCCTAAAATCAACTTGGAATGCATGTGAGTTTTAGATTTTCACTGAGGATAGCCCTAAGAACCCACATGGCTAAGACCCAAGGTGGCTGAATAGGGGAAGTCATACTGACTGCATGTGTGATAGGACAGAAAAATAAACAAAGAGGGGCTGATAGTGTGGATCAGCCAGCTAATCCTCCACTTGGAGTGCCAGCAATCCGTATGGACACTACTTCTAGACCGCGTTGCTCCGCTTTTGATCCAGCTCCCTGCTTATGGTGTGGGAAAGCAGCAGAGGATGGCTCAAGTCACTGGGGCGCTGTACCCCTGTAGGAACCTCCTAAGAAGCTCCAAGATCCTGGCTCCTGGCTCTGGAGCAGCTCAACTCTGGCTGCGGCAGCATCTTTGGAGAGTGACCTAGCAAGTTGCAAATCTCTCTCACCTGCTGTCTTTCATTTCTCTGTAAATCTTCCTCTCAAATAAAAATACTTTATCAACAGACAAATAAAGAAGGGAAGCAGTGCATTTCTAGAGGTCTAAAAAACAGGAGTTCTTAGCGAGCTGGAAGGAAAGCAATGAAGATTGCATGGGCCAGTGAGGAAAGAAGTCAGAAGCACAGCAGGCTGGCCACACAGCTCACAGCTGCAGCTGGCCACCACCATCCCACAAGGCGAGCTGGGAAGCAGCTTGCACACACTCCACCACCCACAGCTTAGCCAGTCACCCCACTGCCTGTGGTCTCAGCCTGGGAGCTCCCTGGGCTCTGAGCAAGCTGGGACTCAGAGCAGGGAAGCTGCATTCACTCCTCTGATCCCTCTGCACACAGTGCTGAGCTCTCTGCAAAAAGTTACTGACCTCATCCTGTGCACACTGTGAGTGTTAGGGTCAGGGTGCACTGTGGAGCAGTGGCAGGCTGCTTGCATCCAGGGACTCATGGAGCTTTACAATAAGCACAGAGCTATGCTCACGCATTCCATGGGAGTCAGAGGATGACCTTTAGCTTTTCTGGGGGGAGTTGCAGGAAAACGCACTCCCACCCTGGGAATCTGGGCAATAGCCCACTGCACTCTGCAGCAGCAGGACTGCAAACAGGCAGTTTTATCTCCTGCCAGAGCCAAAGCTCTTGTGCCCCACCCAGCCAGCCTGCAGGACTGGAGCAGGATGTGTTCCCATTCCCTGGCCCCAGACCTAACCTGCAGCCCCAGCTGCTCACATAGCAAGACTTGAGAAAGGGCGCAAACACATCACACAGTCTGGAGTCCCAGCAATTCCCAAGACAAGTTGCAGCATCACACAGGTTTGCCAGTGGGACTGAAGGACATCCCCTCAGATCAGAGCCCTGGCCACTGTGATCTGTACTGACTCATGTCAAACTCTGGATTTGAGAGACATCTTAGGGAGCCATATTATCTCAAAGTCTACCTTCTTTTATAGTGATTGACTTTTTTCATTGGAATGTCAGAGTTACAGGGAGAAATGGAGAAACAGATAAGTTGACAGATACATTCATAGAGAGCTCAGTACTGGTTTACTCCACAAATGACTACAATGGCCAGACCTAGGCTGGGCTGCTGCTGAAAGCCAGGAGCTTCCTTTGACTCTCTCACATGTGAGCAGGACCCCCAAGGCCTCGGGCCATTCTTTGCTGCTTTTAAGCCATTAGCAGGGAACTCGATCTGAAATGGAGCAGGTGGAACTGCTCACCTGAGAACCCATGCTCATATGGGAAGTCTGCGTTACAGGCAGACACTTAGCCTGAGAAACCAAAGCATCAACCTTTCAAAGTGAAACTTACACCATGAACTTCAGCACACTAGACCAGTTTGTCACGTGTAGACTCAATGACATTGGTTAAAAGAAACCAGTCACTCAGAGATGCACTTCTGGGCTCACAGACAACCAAATCCAAAGCAACAACCAGGAGCTGCTCCGCACTTCAGCTAAGCCAGAAACTCTCTTCCAGGAGCAACTGCTCCATGAACAAGAAGGGATTCTTACACTAGATGTCCACATGCCACTGTAGAACCCCGAAGGACGTGAAGAAGCAAGCCAGCAGGAAGTTTCCAAAGCAACAGTCATTCCTGAGATTTAGACCCTGGTCTGTGGGAAACTACAGCAGGCCAGAAATAGAATTCAAGATGGTGGTTGTAAGGAAACTCAATGCAGTCCAAGACATTGCACACAGACAAACATAAAACATGAGCAAACCAATGAGTGAGATGAATGATAACACTTACAAGCAAAGAAAAGGCATTAAGAAGAATCAAATAGAAATGTTGTTGATGAAATTTTTAATCAGTGAAATAAAGATGACTCAGAGCTTTAACACCAGAACAGACCAAGTGAGGCAGAGAATTTCTGATCTGGGCAAAATGTTCAAATAACCTTGGCAAAAATATACAGAAGTTAATTAAAAATAATCAATAAAGCTTTATGACGTTCGGTATAAATTATGTACCAATGACTAAATAGATATTCCTGAATAAGAAGAGCAGGAAAAAAGATGCGAATCTGCTAAATGAAAGGACAGTTACACACTTCTCAGATTTCAAGAGACACAGACATCCAGAAGCAGGATGCTTAAAGAGGAACAAGCAGACTCAACAAAAAAAGGTCTTTCCAAGGCATATTGTGGTCAAACTATCAAAAGCTGATGACACAGAATCCTAAAAGCAGTGAGAATACCACATTTTTCTTTTACAAGCTTAGATTTACTTTCAAATGTTTCTTACCTAGGATTACAGACCCATGCAGGATGGGAAGAGATGGGAGAAAGGTGAGTGAGAAGACAACTCTGCCCTCCCTCCTGTGAGCACAGGGGAGGTGCTGCACTGCTCCTCGGTGCTGGGTCACATCAGCACCAGGGCACAGAGATGGTCCCCTGACTGTCCCAGGGACTTTGGTGGGTACATGGATGGTCCAAGGGTGTTCCCTCAGTAGTCTGAACTGTTCTGAGATTGCATTGACTTCATGGCACTAGCTGCCACTTCCCATCCTTGCCAGCTGTCTATGTTTTGTTATGTCCATAGTCTTACTGCTGGGTGGAGAATTTGGCTTATAGCAGAATTCAACCTTCTCCTCCATTATTTTTGAGTGAGGCATTCAAGTTCTTCTGGCTGTCCTGTCTTTCAGGGGCATCCTAGTGTGCTGTCTCTGTTTATACAGTCAGCCATGGGAGTGGCTCCATGACCAGAACAGGTGTCCATGTGACAGCATCTGAGGTTGGGAATGAATGCAGTGGGCCCGTCAGCCCAACTCATAAGAGCCCCAAAGGGATTGATCTCCAGATGCAGCCCTTGTGTGTGCCAGCAGATACTATGACCTGGTTGGGATGACCCACAAGAAGCCCAGCTAGGCCCACGCCCAGACCCAGCACTCTATTATACCAGCAGGTGCTGCAGCCTAGCTGAGCACGTCTGGGAGGCCCCCTTCCACACCTGATTCCTGATCCAGCACTCATGCTTGCCAAAAGGGAGTTGCAGCCTAACCTGTCCTGGCCATACCCAGTCCCAGCTCATGCTTGCTGGTGGGTGCTGCACCTTGGTTAGGGTGACTCTCAGAACTCCCAACCAGGCCCATGTCCAGATCTGGCCCCCACACATGCCAGTCAGGGCTGCAGTCCAGCCCACACTGATAAGTCCCATTTTTTGGTTTCTGTGTGTACCAGCAAACATTATGGCTTTGTGCAACCTGCCCCTTGTCCAAGCTCTTACTTGTTCCAGCTGGTGCTGTGTAATAATTGGGAAGCCTCCTGAGGACCTCTAACAAGGCCATCCCTTGACAGGCATACATGTTCACCAGTGGGTGCTACAACCTGGCCTGCCTGGTCTGCCCCCAAGCCCAGCTCTTAGTGGCAAATACTACAGCCTACTCAGGGAAATCCCTTGAGGAGTCCTGTCTGATCTTGCCCCCAGAGGTAGTTCTCACATTATCTGCCAAGTGTTGTAGCCTAACCCTGGCCAGCCTGCCTGAAGCCCTGATGCTCATGTGTTCTAGTGGGTCCTGCAGCCGAACCTTGCCTGGTTTCACCTCCAGTCCCAGCTGAACGAGTGCTGGCAGGTGCTGCGGCCTAGCAAGGGTGCCACCAAAAATCCTCCACCAGGTCTGCTCCCAGTCCCAGTTCTTCAACGTGCCACTGGAGCCTAGGCCAACACGGCCCACTCCCGTTCTTGGCACTTGGTTTTGGACTGCGTGACTCTACTTTTTAAGGCCTTTGTGGAGTGATTCTCAGATGAAAGATTTCTTTCTTTGTCTTTCCTCTCTGTAACTTTGCCTTTCAAGTAAAAATAAAATAAATATTTATTTTTAAGAATAATAATGAGGAAAAAATAAGGTGTTTTCTATATAAGACAAGCTCATGACCAGCCTTGCAAGAAATTCTATAATGAATCCTGCATTGAGAGTAAACCTCACAAAAACAACTGAGCTCATTCATAACAGGTAAAACCAACATCTGATTGACAACATGACTGGGGTAGTTCTCAATCAATAATACTGATATAAATGAATTAAATTCAAAAACTTAGTTTGGCTGAATAGATAAAACCAAAGCCCTACCCTAAACCTAACAAAAGAAAATGCATGTAGACTAAAGGCAAGGGCTAGACAAAAGACATATCTGGCCTACAGAAGCCAAGTGTTAAAATGTGTGACTATTCTGTTATCTGATAAAACAGGTTTTAAATAAAAAGCCATTAAAATCACCAAAAATAACATTGCATTTTTGCTAAGAGATTTTGAACAGCAAAAAGATATAATACTCATAAACATGTATGCATCCAACGTAAGGCTACCCAGTCATATACAACAAATACTTTCAGAAATAAAAAGGACCTGGTGTGTTGGCTAAAACCCTCACCTACAACTGCCAGAGTCCCATATGGGTGCCAGTTCATTCCCCAGCTGTTCCACTTCCCATCCAGCTGCATACTTGTGTCCTGGGAAAGCAGTTGAGGATGGACAAAATTCTTGGGACACTGCACCTTTGTGGGAGACCCAGAAGAAGCTCCTGGTTCCTTACTTCAGATAAGCACAGCTCCAGCCATGTGGCCACTATGGGACCAGCAAATGAAAGATCTTTTTTTCTGTCTTTCCTTTCTGTAAATCTGTTTTCCCTATATAAATAGATAAATCTCCGAAAAACAAAAATAAGTAAAATGAACTATGAAAACACAACCCATACAATAGTACTTGGCCATTCCAACAGCTCCTCTAGTTCAAAGGCAAGTCAGTCAAACCCTAGAGATACACTAGGGTTGAAACCCTGAGCAAATGGACCTCACAGGCTTCTACAGAGCACTGCACCAGCAGCCACAGTGTATACATTCTCCTCATAAGCATATGAAACTTTTTAAAGAAAAATTTGTTTTTCATTTTTATTTGAAAGGCAGGATTTGAAAGAGAGAAATCTTTCAACCACTGGTTCACTCCTCAAAGTGGAGCCAGTCCAGTGAGAAGCTGGGGCCATGAACTTCTGGGTTTCCCACATGGCTACAGGGGTCCAAGGATTTAGACTGTCCTCTGTTGCCTTTCCAGACCATTGGGAGGATGCTGGATTTCAGGTGGAGCTGCCTGCTATTGAACCGATGCCCATACGGCAGGATGCCCAAGGTGGAGGTTTACTCTGCTATGACATGGCACCAGGCTGTGGAACATTTTCTAAGAGAAACCATATACTAAGCCATACCTCAAGTCTCAATAAATCTAAAAGTATGAAATTCTATCATGTATCTTCTCTGACCACAGACAAACAAAATTAGAAGTCAATAATACAAGGAATAGAACACTGATACAGGTGCCGGTTCGAATTCTGGCTTCTCCATATCCAATCCAGCTCCCTGCTTACATCCTGGGAAGGCAGCTAAGGAAGTCTTAAGTTCTTACATCCCTGAAACCACATGGGAGAGCTGGAAGAAGCTCCTGACTTTGGGTTAGTTGAGCTCCAACCCTTATAGTGATTCGGAGAGTGAGCCAACAAGTGGAAGACATCTCTGTGTCTCCATCTCTCTTTCTCTCTCAAACTCTGCCTTTCAAATACAAATAAATATATTTTAAACAGTACTTCATTTAAAAAAAATGCAAAATATTAGACTACTCCAATATTTTTAAAACTCTTCTAAAATATTGAGCACGGGGCTCGGCAGTGTGGCCTAGTGGCTAAGGTCCTCGCCTTGATCCCATATGGCCGCTGGTTCTAATCCCGGCAGCTCCACTTCCTCTCTGTCTCTCCTCCTCTCAGTATATCTGACTTTGTAATAAAAATAAAATAAATCTTTAAAAAAAATAAAATATTGAGCAGGTAGGAACTGTGTGAAACTCTTTATGGGGCAAACATCACACTGACATCCAAATTAAAGGCAACATAAAAAGAAAACTACATGCCTAGATATTTGATGAGCATAGATGAAATGATTATAAACAAAATTGAATTGAATCCAAAACCACATCAAAAGCAGAGAATACAAAGATGACTGAGTAGCATTTGCAAATCAACAAATTTCATAAATTATATCAACAGAGTTTGGTCATCCCAATAGATTAAAGAGAACACTGGATAAGACTCAACAACCACTTGGGCTTGATGCAGTAGCCTAGTGGCTAAAGTCCTTGCCTTGCACCCCTGGGATCTCATATGGGTACTGATTCATCCCCAGCTCCATCACTTCCCTTCCAGCTCCCTGTCTGTGGCTTGAGAAACCAGTGGAGGATGGTCCAAAGCCAAGGGGCCCTATAGCTGTGTGGGAGCCCTGGAGAAGTTCCTGGATTCAGATCAGCTCAGCTCTGGCCATTGTGGGTACATGGGGAGTGAAGATCTTTCTCTCTGTCTCTCCTTCCCTCTGAAAACCTGCCATTCCAATAAACAGAGAAATAAAAAGAAAACAGATTCAACAACCCTTCATGGATAAAAATGCTACAAAATTGATACAGAATCAACATCTCACAGAATTATAAAAGGTTATTTCTGACAAACTAACAGCTGGTATAATGCTGAACCGAGCAAAGCTGAAAGGTTGTCCAGTCTCAGCACTTTGTTCAGTCCGGCACAGGCAGCATTAGCAAGAGCAGACAGGGAGGAGAAAGCAATGGAGGGAATCAAAACAAGAAAGGAGGAAGTCGAGATAGCCCTGTGTGTGGTTGATATGATGCTATATACGCACCATCCCAAACCTCCAGCAAAACATTGTCTTCAGAAGAACAATAAATGTCCTTTGGGACCAGGGAGGAGAGCTTTCTCTGGTCCGAGCCTGGCTCCACTCTGGACTCCCCCCCACAATGACCATCGGGATCGCTTCGAAAACCCCTCACAGCAAACAATCATACAAACTAAAAAAAAAAAAAAAAAAACCTAAAATAAATTAACAACAGAAAGTAGAACTTGAAATCTGACAGGAAAGAGCTGGCATGGATTGGCTCATGCCTCGCTGGGTGGGACACAAAGATTAGTTACTCCTCACCATGGTGTTGAGGATTTTCCTGCACCCCCCAAAAAATGTTCTGCACCTTAAATGTTGACAAATGTCTTGTTAGAGTTACAAGCCAGTCTAGATTATCCTAAAATCTTCCAAGATCAGCAAAATTTTACTTTAACACAACAAATGGCTAAATACTATAATGAAATAGACACAAAACAGCTGAATGGTACCTTATAGCCATTTTAAGGTATATAGCAGCCGGTCCTGTATATGAACTAAAATTGAAATGTCAATGAGCTAATCATAGGTTGTGGTTAGGACTTTTTTTTTTTTTTTTTTTTAACATACTGGTTACTCAAAACCATGTCAATTGCATAACGTTGCAAATTGCTGTTGATGTTATATTGGGACTCTTAATTTACTGGGATGATATTCTACCAGCTCTAACTTCAGACCAGAAAAGGTCTGCCCAAGAAACTGTTCAACCCATCTGGACAATAAGTAGCTGGACTCTATGCTTGGTATATGCTTGCAAGGAAAGAATCTTGATTGAATTTGAACTGTAATACTGCATCAATGTGGAGGAATCCACCAGGGGGGGAGGGGAGGGGGAGGGATGGGGGGATTCCCAGAGCCTATGAAACTGTCACATAATGCAAAATAACTAATAAAAAAAAACATTGTCTGAAGCAATGGGCCAATTCAGCAAGGATTCAGGTTACGAAATAAACATACAAGACCGGGAGACTTGAAATGCACTGATGATGAACGCAGTGAAAGGGAAGTTAAGAAAGAAATTCTATTCAAAATGACCAGAAAACAAATAATTAGCACCAAATTTAACCAAAGAAGTGAAAAGTCTACATAGTGAAAATGATCAAACACTGAAAGAATTAGGCAGTAACACAAAAACTTGAAAGTTATAATTGCTTGTCAATTAAAGAAACAGTATAATTAAATGTCTATACTACCTAAAGAAATCTACAGATTCAATCCAACAAAGTACCAGTGATATTCTTTACAAAATTAGGAAATTCTAGAATTTATATAAAATCCCAAAGACCCAGAATGGCCAAAGAAATTCTAAATAAAGATAATCAAGCTGCAAGCATCAGAACCCCTGACTTCAATGAATGCTGCAAAACAATAGCCACTTATACATAACATTTCTTTATTTGGAAGTCAGAGGTAGAGGGGGAAAGATCTTCTGTCCACTGATTCACTCCCCAAATGGCTGCAGGGGGCAGGGCTGAACCAGGCTGGAGCCAGCAAATGTTTCCTACATGGAAAGCAGGAACTCAAATGCTTGGAACATCTTCTCTTTTCTCAGGCCATTAGCATGGAACTGGATTGGCCTAGCTCAGCCTGAATGACTGTGCTACTTAGCCCATACTCACAGCAGCAGGCACCACCACCTCTTGAGCCAGCCCACCATGAGTCCTAGTTCTCATGCTCACTGGGGGGAGCCACAGCATATCAGAGGAGTGCTCACAGTTTCCTTGCTAGGCCCACTCTCAGGCCCGTAATTTGCACTTTCCAGGTGGCACTGCAGTCCAGCCTGATAGGACATGCCTCCAGTCCCAGCATTTGTGGCTGAAGCTGTGACAGAACCTGACTAGCCAGCACTTACTCTGGTTCATTTCTGTACCAGTGAGTATAGTCACTTAGCTCACTTCACTCACTTACTAACCTAGCTCACATGCAGGCCAATGGGATTTTATAACCCTGCCCCACCTGGTCTGCCTCAAGTCCCAGGTCTCATGCCACCAGCAGGAACGGTGGCCCAGCAAGGGAGCCATTGAAGCCCCTCAACTGGGCTTTCCCCTAATCTCAGCTTTCACATGTGCTGATGAATGTTGAGGCTCAGTGTGGCACATCCCACCTCACCCCAGCATTTGCCGACAGATACTGCAACCTGCCTCTGCCTGACCTTCCCCAAGTCCTAGCTCATGCTGGTGGGTGTTGTAGCCCAGCCCAGCCCAGCACAGCACAGCCAGTCCCCAGTCCCAGTCATAATGTGATCCATGGATGGTGCAGCAACAGGCACGTAAACAGTGCCCATATGATTTGTCAGTACTTGAAGGCAGAGGATTAGCCAGTTTAGCCAATGCACTGACCCCCTCAGATTATTACTGTTTTCTGAGTGAGTGTCAGCAGGCCAAAGAAGGCATTATTAACTTTAGGGAGAGGGTGCCAACGTTTCTTTCCCAAGATGTAGGCAGAAGGATAACAAATCTCTCACAGTTGAGTACAATGACTTGAGTTAGATTTTGAAAGGAGCAATGCACCCAAATCCTGAAAAGACAAGGACAGGCAGGAGTTTGTGGAGCCCAAACAGGAGTATAGGGCAGCCAGGATCTTGACAGCCAACTGAGTACGCTTGTATACAATAGAGCCAACTCCTGTGAACCCAACAGGGCAAGAACAAGGAGGCAAAAATCTCCTGTCCCCAAAGCTCTCATGGATGCCTCCACTTGGACAATTCCAACTAATAAGAAAAGCTGTGCAGCTCCCTACTTGTTGGCACCTGGGAACAGAGCAGGGGCTGGCAGCTTCCACAAGGCTTTACTCTGCCTAGCCTGCCAATTTCTCCAAGATACCATGCAGTAGCACTGCACAGCTGTCTCTCTTCCCTGCCTATCATGGCCATGTTCAAGTGCAGGAGCTCAGGCAAGGCATGCAGCTGGTGCCAATCCTTTGCTAGGCAGATTAGGCAGGTAAGCTGATTCGCATCTCTGCATGTTAGGGAGCAGGTAAGTGGATTAGAATCCTCACATGTGCTCTGGTTAGGTGAGGCTACAAGGCAGAATAAGTATGCCACAATGACTGCCATGCCACAGTACCACAATCATAGAGTGACACATGTCCATCTGGCAGCCAGAAGCCAAATTACAGGCCAGGGTCATGGTCCCTTCTGGGGCTGTGACAGGACACCTGCTGCAGGGCTCTCCAGCAGCACTGATTGCTGACCACTCAGCAATACCAGGCACAGATGCATCATCAGTTTCCACCTTCATGATCACATTAGTCTCCTTTTCATCTTTTATAAAGAAAAAAACCCCAGATGCATGTATTTGAAAGGAAGATAAAGAGAGAGAGAGAGAGAGAGAGAGAGAGAGAGAGAGAGAGAGAGAGAGAAAGAGAGAGAGAGAGAGAGAGAGGAGAGAGAGAGAGAGAGAGAGAGAGAGAGAGAGAGAGAGAGAGAATTTCTCTCATCTGCTCATTTACTCTCAAGATGACTGCACTGGCTGCAGCTGGGATTATCTAAAGGCAGGAGACAGAAGGGAACTGGATCAGAAGGGAAGTAGCTGGACCATGCACCTGTGCCTTGTATGGGATACCAGCTACCAGCACTGCAAGCAGAGGCTCAGACTGCTCCAACTAGGCGCTGTACCCTTAGTGGTATCAAACTCCCCAAGGCTATTCAAGCCCACTCAAATACATGTCAGATCCAGAGGTAAGGCTTATGAGGCCATTCCCCCAGGCCACCATCTCACTGATCCACATGTTTGTGCATACTGTGAGTAATGGTAAGCACAATTTAATAGTGTTTAAGTTCTGAGAGACCAGACCACTCAGTGAGAAGGGAACCTTGCCAAACTTGCTCTCTCAGGAAGGCCAGTGTTTATCCATAATCAGATGGCCAGCCCAATCACACTTTCAAGTGGGCAGCACAGGAACTACCCAGCTATTTCCTAATTAGAGACCACCAGTTGCGAAGATTTCTGCAGAGAAACCTCTGCTCAGTTGAGAAATGCATGAGGTGTCAGGGAACTTGTCAAAGCCAATGACACTCAAGACATTTCCTGAAGCCCATCCTCCTGAGGCGCCTCATCTGTTTTCCTTTCCTTCTTTTCACCTTCATTTATTCACAAACTTCTCTGCAGCCAATGTCCAGTTATTATGTCTACACTCAGCTAAAGAAAGAGCCCACACATGTTACTACTAATGCTCCCTGCTGTGCATACCCTCCAACTTGGTGGGTTGTGCAGCTGGCAATGGAGGAGAGAATGCTCCCATGGGTTGTGGACACCCCATTAGCTTCTAAGGGACTCAGGAGGGACCAGGTTGCTCTCCTGTCCTAGGATGACGGAATGAGAGTGACAGCTCAGACAACACAATTCTTCCTTTCTTCTGTTACCTCCAAAGACAAAACCCGCAATGCGTGGACCACACCGGAACCTAAACTCTTCACAGGCCCAGTCGGCCAGCGTGCACTCTGGGAAGAGGCTCTGCAGTGCATTCCCAGCAAGCACAGCTTCTTCAGCTCCCCAAGACCACTAACTAGGGTCAGCCAGGAGCCCAGAAATATCTGCATGGTAGAAGCCAGTGAACTTTTAAAGCCTTTCTAACAAGTTAGATCAGTTTTAACTATGCTTCATTAACCTTACTTCATTAAATATATAATGGTTTTAGGATCCTACAAATAATCTATTGAGCCATTGTGGCCAGGCCCAAAACTTGCCATTCTTCTTATTTCCTTAGAAGAGTAATTTTGATTCTTTGAGTTAATTCCCTGGCGACATTCCAACTGTAAGCTTGATGGTGGATGTTTTGTGCAGTGTTTAAGATCCCATGTGAAATGCCCACATCCAGTCTAAAAGTGCCTGGATTCTAGTGGAACAGCCAGGACTTTAACTGGCACCTATATGGAATGTGGGCATTGCTAGGCAATGGGTAAGTCCACAAACCCACAGTGCCAGCCCCAAAGATTGATTGTTTTTTAAGGATGTGTTTATTTTGGTTGAATGTCAACATTACAGAGTTGTATAGACAGAAAGGGATGAAGAGACAAAGGCAGAGATAATTCTCCTGTGCTTACAAATGACCACAATGGCAAGAGCCTGGCCAGTTCAAAGTTAGGAGACAGAAGTTTCTTCCAGGTCCCCCCAATGGGTACAGGAGCCCAAGTTTCTGGGTATCCTCCATTGCCTTTCTTGGCTATAAGTAGAGGGATGGTTCTGAAGCAATAGTTTGGGTTTAAACAGTGCCTATATTAGATGCCAAGGCCATGGACTGAGGATTAGTTTGCTGTACCAAGTCACTTGGCCAAGCTGAAGCTTTTTAAGTGAGAGGAACATGCAAAAATAGAGAAATCATCCACTTGCTAATTCATTTCCCAATTCCATGAAAGAGCTGGAAGTAGATCAAGCCAGGCAGGAGCCAGGAATTCCTTCTGCCTCTTCCACATGGTGCCAGGAAGGCCATGACTTTAGCTTCTCAGGCTGTGTACTAGCAGGAGCTTTAACTGGATGAGCATGTGCACTGCAGCTCAGTCAGCTGCGGGATGTAGATAGTCCAAGCAGTATCTGAAATGCCAGGCACAATGCCTGAAGCTTCCTGAAGCTGCAACTGTCAGTTCTTTCATGTGTGGAGACTGAAGAGTGACTTCTGGCAAACTACTTTGATGACTTGTTGCTGGTAAAAACTTGAAAAGAAGACAGAATCTAGTCAGTCTGGGAGGACTCAAAGTGCCCCTGATGTCCAAGACTTCTGGATGCCATGGGAACTGCTGAAAGGTCTGGCCTCATTATACTCTTGTTGAAGGACTGATCAATTGGGACTCCAGAGAAAGAGGAAAAAAACAATGAAGAGAGTGTCCAAACTGGTATTTCTCCCTGTTATTGAGTTCTTAAAGCCAGCAATTTTTCTGCTGCACCTTAGAGTTTAACACACATTTGTCAGTTAGATGGAACCATGGACAGTGCTTACTTACAAGCGAAAAAAATCTTCTCATATGTACTTACAGAGATTTTTATTCTGAGCCCCTCAAAATCCCCTATAAAAATCTTTGTCTGTTCTCTGACTGAAGATGAGTTTCCCGTGATTTGCCAAGAGTCATTTACATCGAGAATTCCAAATAGAGTCTCAAGAGTCTCCTTTTTCCTCCAGTAACCTCTTGGTTTTCCTCTGCCAGTCAAGCCACACACTTGCAAAGTGTTGTAAATCAGAATGCAGAGTCTTCAACCTTTCGGGGAAAATGAATTTATTATAAAGCAAGGCAGCAGCTATCTTGCTTGAATGTGTGACAAGAGAAATGAATAACAAAGTTGTAGTTAAGGTGAACATACTAAAAATCATGCTATGTGCACAAGATCAGGCTGAACATCATGCTACGAGCACAACAGCGGGGTGGTCACTGGTAGCAATCTGTTAATCCTAAAAGCAAGAATTATCTCCTCAGATAAAGTAAAAGTTACCAAGGTCAGCATGCCCTGAAAGAGACAGTAGCATTAGAGAGGCCAGAGGCTCTCAGCCAGCCAAGAGCCTCACCTAAACTGGTAACTTTGCCAAGACCATAGATGGTCCTGTCACTATTGTCTGTCTTAGCTGATCAATATCAATAATAATATCTTCCGTAAAAATAAATATGGAATACATGTGAAATGGCACATGGTTACACACTAAACAAAACTTTTATATTCTGCAAGGCTTAAAGGTATATTTCATTTCAGACACCACAGTAGTACAATATCTTTAAGACCAGAATTTAGTGCTTGAGACAAATTGCAGACTTAATATGATTGACCATGATCAATGTGGGCATCTGTCTCAAAAACTAAACATCTGTGCAGCATAATCCAGTGAGCATGCTTTGAAACATAGTCATAAGATTTGAATTTATTTTAAAGGTCATCTAAATAGCAACACTTTCATTCCAAAGCCTTGTCTTTCTTTTTTTTTTTTTTAAGATTTATTTTATTTTTATTACAAAGTCAGATGTACTGAGAGGAGGAGAGATAGAGAGGAAGTGGAGCTGCCGGGATTAGAACCAGCAGCCATATGGGATCAAGGCGAGGACGTTAGCCACTAGGCCACGCTGCCGAGCCCAGCCTTGTCTTTCTTAAGAGTCATTGCAGGACTCTCCTATTATTTCCAGTAGTGATTCTGAAGGAAGTAAAAATTTTGTCCATAGAGAATCAAGCCACAATGCCTAGTTTTATATGTATATTCTACTGAAGCATTCCTCCCCCACAACATTTTGAGTTTTCAAGACACTGATATACAAAATAATTTGATGACAGCCTCAGTCAATGAAGGCAACTCATTTTCATGGAATGCTGTATTGGGGTTGCTGCCATAATATTAACTTTAATTTTCACATCTTCCTGTGCCTGGTAAGAGGTATCTGTCAAGGAAATGCCCAGTCCAAAAGATGTGATGGATGTAGGGACTGCTGCAAGACCAGAATGTGACCATTACAGATGGTGAGAACAGCTGCAACGAGCCTGTGACCAGGCAAGGTGTGACAACTATGGAGCCACCCAGCCTGTGACTAGAGCATGGTGGGACAACTGTGGAGCCACCAAGCCTGTGACCAGAGATGAAACTACTAATTTTGCAATCCTCCAATATCTCTCAGTCAAAGAGGCTCCCAAGTACATATTATGTCTTTTGTCTATAAAGTGTTATTATATTACATGGCCATAACTGAGACCTGAAAGTGTGAACCTCTGATCAAAGGCCACAGTTTGTAAGCACTCAAGGGGCATTTCGAACTAACACATCCTCATTGTTTAGTCCCAAGTTGTTTTGCACCATCACACGCCAGCTAATTAAAGAAGCTCTGAATGTGGTTTAAGAGTTGGAATTGTTTTACCTGCTTCCGTAATTTTTCACTAGAGGAAATAAAAAATGATTTTACTAACATCATTAAGATATACTTTTAATTATTGTTCAGTTGTTTATGAGGTTGTAGAGCCTGAAGTTATAGGGGGACTTAATGTTTAAAACTTTTTGTTTTAGATCTTTATGTTTTTCTCTTCTGATGTATTTATTATTATGATTTATTATATAATTCTATAGGCCCTGGGATTTCTCTAAACCCCTCCATAATTTTCCACCCCCACAACTGAGTTCCCCTACATTCTTACTATAGTATAGTTTTTTATAAATAGTCATGTATCTATCATTGCAAGTATGAACAATGATGGAGAGTCCAGCATCCTATTGTCAAGGTATAGTTAGTTTCATTGGGAGTTCACCTTTGATCTGGAAGTAGAAATGAATGCTGCATGCTGCAATGTATTCTCATATTTGGACATGGTAGTCTTCATTACGCAGTTAATATACATTCCTCTTAAATGAAAAGGCACAATATAAAATCAAGAACTGGAAGAAAAAGAGATATTTACAACACCATGAAGTTAAATAACATGCTACTGAATGACTAATGTGTCAATGATGAAATGAAAATCAAGAACCTTCTTGAAGAAAAGATGCTACTGTATGATCTATGAGGTATGAAAGAATTTAATGGGGAAAAAGAAGTGTTTTGAAAAGATGAAACTTAAGAAAAATCAGAATTCATGAGATATACTTTCCACGGATCTTTGTTGGTGAGATACGCTTTCTATAGGAAACAAATAGATGGGTTTTGTTTTCATAATCCAGTCTAGTTATCTATAACATTTGCTTGATGAGTTTAAGCAGTTAGTTTCAGGGTTAATATGAATGGATGGTAATTTGCTCTTGTCACTTTAACAATGGATTAGTCATTGACTTAGTCTTCTGTTAATTTACTGGGATGCTCCTCACACTTGCTTTAGGTTTTGTTGGGTGTTATTCTTCTCTGTCAAGAAGACATGTTGGCCACAAGATGGCGGCAGGACAAATCAGGGTGGATTCCAATCTTGGGACTGGGGGTGGTCTGGACCACTCTGCAGGGTGTCAGCTGCGGGAGGTGTCCCTGCTAGGTGGAATCCGTCTAGGGACTCAAGCCAAAATCACCCCGCATGGCGGTGGCTGAGGCCTTGGTTTTGGGCGGCCAGTGCACCAATTGATGCCAGGCTCTGCCTGCTGGCCACCCAGCGGCGAGCTCTGGGGTTTTTATGATTTGTAACAGCTGCTTAAGGACACTCATCAATTAGACCAGCTTTAGTATAGGTGAAATATGTATTCCTGGTGATTGCCAGTGATAGGAACATGTAACTTTAGCATAAGAGTGGGACTGAGACCTGAAGGTTTGAAGGGGAATGCTCATAAAAGGAGCAGTGGCATCTGAGTGTGCATCCTGAGTGGGGTGTGGGGTGTGGGCTGGACCAGACTGCAACCTTTACCAGCTCAGACAGGGCCAATGGGAGGGCCTGACTGCGCCAGGCACTGGCCTAAAGCCCGAAGGCATCTAGGAGAACTGGATCTGGGGAGGACTCAGGGGCAGAAACCCGGGAAGGTCCCCTGGTGGTTATAGCTCCCACTGGTGAACAGGTGGTCTGGACCTGGGGGGCAGACAGGCTGGGCAAAGTTGCACCAACGGCTTGTCAGTGTATGAAAAGGCGATGGAACAGGTACACCAGGCAGCACTGAGCAAACCCTAGCCCAGAAATAAGATTGGAAACCAGGATGGACCACAGGACAGGCCCAGCTAGGTTTTTGCACCAACTGGTCTGCATGAGCCACGGATGCTGAGCTACAATGTCTAGGACAGGGGTCGCGACAAGTGACATGTTGTGTCAAGCTGAGTCAGAGCAACCACTGGCGTGTGTGTGATCTATGGCTGGGAGCAGGCCCAGTCGGGGGACTAAGGGGACACCCTAGCTGGGTGGAGGCTCCCACCAAAGGAGCACACGAGCTGGAATGGGGCTGCATTCTGGTCAGGATACAGTTGTAGTCTCCCTTGGCATAAGTGTTGACTGGGACACAACACACCAGGCCAGGCCAGACTGCAACACCTTCTAGTGTTCTGGAGGACCAGGGTAGATGTGGGAAGGACTAGGCTAGGTCTCAACCCCAACTGAGCCATATATGAACTATATGTGGGTATGGATGCACTGTGGCTGGGCTGAAGCATCCATAAGCAAGAGCCAGAATGGGTTGAAGGCCAGTTAGAAGAGGCCACTGTTCCTGCTAGGACAGGGGGTGAGCTGAGTACTGCTGGCTAATGGACCCACTGGTATGTGTGAAATCTGGCACTTGGAGGCGTTCTGATGGAGGAGCCTGGGCAACTCCTCTTGCAGGACACAGACCCTGTGGGTAAGCACAAGAAGCATGGAAGGATACAGCCAAGAGGTCATGGAAAGTGTCCCACTGTCATACATTTGGCAAGGGTCGGGAGTGGACCAGACTGAATTAGTTCATGTCACCCACTGGCAAATCTGAACACTGCAACAGAGTGTGAGTGGAGCCAGGTTTGGTCGCGACAAAAACTGTTCACGGTGCAGAATGCCAAGGTGAGGTTGCCTGTGTCAGACATGACTGCAGCACCCAACCAGCACATGTGAGAGCCAGGAAGGGAGGGGGCTGAACTGCAAGGGAACAATGGGCGGTCCCCTTGCTGAACAGCTACGTCCACTGGAGAGCATGAGCAGGGATGGGGTCAGACCAGACCACGCAGGGCTACTGCACCTGTGCACCTCATGTGGACTGGATCAGGGAAGACCAAGGCTGGGCCAGGTGTTCCGACCGGTGCAATCTACAATTAGAGTGGGTGAGGGTTATTGGGGCTTGGCCGAAGTATCAGCTGGCAGAAGCTGGCACTGTGGGCTAGTTCTATAAAGTTAAACCACAGAAACACCTGGACACTACATAATTCAGGAGGGGGAGTGGCCTGGGAGGGAAAAAGTGAGCTCCTCTCTCTTGGGTTACCACACCAACGGGAGGGCATGAAAGCTAGGACAGGGGTTGAGGTGGCTCTTGTCAATGATTACACAGGCAACAAGGCATGTTGCTGAAGGGCATATGGAAGAAGAATCAGCCGAGTGGTTCTTGTGGGAGAACAACTCCATTTGGCTCACTAAAGTCACACACCATCAGGCTTCCAAGCAGCTCTCAAGGAAACTCAGTTTTCACACTCTATGCTTAGTGCCCTTTGAGTGCATTATCTAGGAATGAACCTCTTAGAGCATCCCACACAAACGAATGCTCCACATGCGGGTTTCACATGCCACCAACTCCACATTCACAGACAACTTCAGCGCCAAAGCCGTTTTCAGGTAGCCCTCAATGCAAAGGCTCTAGAAGCAAATATTGGTGTGAGAGCTAATTCAATCAAGGAAACACTGCATGTTGGTGAAGGGCATATTGAAGAAGAATCAGCCGAGTGGTTCTTGTGGGAGGACAACTCCGTTTGGCTCACTAACTTCACACACCATCAGGCTTCCATGCAGCCCTGAAGGAAACTCAGTTTTCACACTCTATGCTTAGTGCCCTTTGAGTGACTAGGACTGAAATGAAGCTTGGTGACCATCCCACATAAACCAATGCTCCACATGCGGGTTTCACATGCCACCAACTCCACATTCACAGACAACTTCAGCGCCAAAGCCGTTTTCAGATAGCCCTCAATGCAAAGGCTCTAGAGGCAAATATTGGTGTGAGAGCTAATTCAATCAAGGAAACACTGCATGTTGGTGAAGGGCATATTGAAGAAGAATCAGCCGAGTGGTTCTTGTGGGAGAACAACTCCATTTGGCTCACTAACTTCACACACCATCAGGCTTCCAAGCAGCTCTCAAGGAAACTCAGTTTTCACTCTATGCTTAATGCCCTTTGAGTGCAGAGGACTGAAATGAAGCTTGGTGAGCATCCCACACAATGCAATATTCCACATGCGGGTTTCACATGCCACCAACTCCACATTCACAGACAACTCCAGCGCCACAGCCGTTTTCAGATAGCCCTCAATGCAAAGGCTCTAGAGGCAAATAGTGGTGTGAGAGCTAATTCAATCAAAGAAACATTGCATGTTGGTGAAGGGCATATTGAAGAAGAATGAGCCGAGTGGTTCTTGTGGGAGAACAACTCCATTTGGCTCACTAAATTCACACACCATCATGCTTCCAAGCAGCTCTCAAGGAAACTCAGTTTTCACACTCTATGCTTAATGCCCTTTGATTGCAATTTCTAGGAATGAACCTGGTAGAGCATCCCACAAAAACCAATGCTCCACATGCGGGTTTCACATGCCACCAACTCCACATTCACAGACAACTTCAGCGCCACAGCCGTTTTCAGATAGCCCTCAATGCAAAGGCTCTAGACACAAATATTGGTGTGAGAGCTAATTCAATCAAGGAAACACTGCATGTTGGTGAAGGGCATATTGAAGAAAAATGAGCCGTGTGGCTCTTGTGGGAGAACAACTCCATTTGGCTCACTAACGTCACACACCATCAGGCTTCCAAGCAGCTCTCAAGGAAACTCAGTTTTCACACTCTACGCTTAATGCGCTTAAAGTGCATTATCTAGGAATGAACCTCTTAGAGCATCCCAAACAAACATATGCTCCACATGCGGGTTTCACATGCGACCAACTCCACATTCACAGACAACTTCAGCGCCACAGCCGTTTTCAGGTAGCCCTCAATGCAAAGGCTCTAGACGCAAATATTGGTGTGAGAGTAATTCAATCAAGGAAACACTGCATGTTGGTGAAGGGCATATTGAAGAAGAATCAGATGAGTGGTTCTTGTGGGAGAACAACTCCATTTGGCTCACTAACTTCACACACCATCAGGCTACCAAGTAGCTCTCAAGTAAACTCAGTTTTCAAACTCTATGCTTAATGATCATTGAGGGCCTAGGATTGAAGTGAAGCTTGATGAGCATCAAACACAAACCAATGCTCCACATGCGGGTTTCACAAGCCACCAACTCCACATTCACAGACAACTTCAGCGCCTAAGCCGTTTTCAGATAGCCCTCAATGCAAAGGCTCTAGACGCAAATATTAGTGTGAGAGCTAATTCAATCAAGGAAACACTGCATGTTGGTGAAGGGCATATTGAAGAAGAATCAGCCGAGTGGCTCTTGTGGGAGAACAACTCCATTTGGCTCACTAACTTCACACACCATCAGGCTTCCAAGCAGCTCTCAAGGAAACTCAGTTTTCACACTCTATGCTTAGTGCCCTTTGAGTGCATTATCTAGGAATGAACCTCTTAGAGCATCACACACAAACCAATGCTCCACATGCGGGTTTCACATGCCACCAACTCCACATTCACAGACAACTTCAGTGCCACAGCTGTTTCAGATAGCCCTCAATGCAAAGGCTCTAGACGCAAATATTGGTGTGAGAGCTAATTCAATCAAGGAAACACTGCATGTTGGTGAAGGGCATATTGAAGAAGAATCAGCCGAGTGGTTCTTGTGGGAGAACAACTCCATTTGGCTCACTAACTTCACACACCATCAGGCTTCCAAGCAGCTCTCAAGAAAACTCAGTTTTCACACTCTATGCTTAGTGCCCTTTGAGTGCCTAGGTCTGAAATGAAGCTTGGTGAGCATCCCACACAAAGCAATGCTCCACATGCGGCTTTCACATGCCACCAACTCCACATTCACAGGCAACTTCAGCGCCACAGCCGTTTTCAGATAGCCCTCAATGCAAAGGCTATAGACACAAATAGTGGTGTGAGAGCTAATTCAATCAAGGAAACACTGCATGTTGGTGAAGGGCATATTGAAGAAGAATCAGCCGAGTGGTTCTTGTGGGAGAACAACTCCATTTGGCTCACTAACTTCACACACCATCAGGCTTCCAAGCAGCTCTCAAGGAAACTCAGTTTTCACACTCTGTGCTTAGTGCCATTTGAGTGCCTAGGACTGAAATGAAGCTTGGTGAGCATCTCACACAAAGGAATGCTCCACATGCGGGTTTCACATGCCACCAACTCCACATTCACAGGCAAATTCAGCGCCACAGACGTTTTCAGATAGCCCTCAATGCAAAGGCTCTAGACGCAAATATTAGTGTGAGAGCTAATTCAATGAAGGAAACACTGCATGTTGGTGAAGGGCATATTGAAGAAGAATCAGCCAAGTGGTTCTTGTGGGAGAACAACTCCATTTGGCTCACTAACTTCACACACCATCAGGCTTCCAAGCAGCTCTCAAGGAAACTCAGTTTTCACACTCTATGCTTAGTGCCCTTTGAGTGCATTATATAGGAATGAACCTGGTAGAGCATCCGACACAAACGAATGCTCCACATGTGGGTTTCACATGCCACCAACTCCACATTCCAGGCAACATCAGAGCCACAGCCACTTTCAGATAGCCCTCAATGCAAAGGCTCTAGACGCAAATATTGGTGTGAAAGCTAATTCAATCAAGGAAACACTGCATGTTGGTGAAGGGCATATTGAAGAAGAATCAGCCGAGTGGTTCTTGTGGGAGAACAACTCCATTTGGCTCACTAACTTCACACACCATCAGGCTTCCAAGCAGCTCTCAAGGAAACTCAGTTTTCACACTCTAGGCTTAGTGCCCTTTGAGTGCCTTGGACTGAAATGAAGCTTGGTGAGCATCACACACAAACGAATGCTGCACATGCGGGTTTCACATGCCACCAACTCCACATTCACAGGCAACTTCAGCGCCACAGCCGTTTTCAGATAGCCCTCAATGCAAAGGCTCTAGACGGAAATAATGGCGTGAGAGCTAATTCAATCAAGGAAACACTGCATGTTGGTGAAGGGCATATTGAAGAAGAATCAGCCGAGTGGTTCTTGTGGGAGAACAACTCCATTTGGCTCACTAACTTCACACACCATCAGACTTCCAAGCAGCTCTCAAGGAAACTCAGTTTTCACACTCTATGCTTAGTGCCCTTTGAGTGCATTATCTAGGAATGACATTGGTAGAGCATCCCACACAAACGAATGCTCCACATGCGGGTTTCACATGCCACCAACTCCACATTCACAGGCAACTTCAGCGCCACAGACGCTTTCAGATAGCCCTCAATGCAAAGGGTCTAGACGCAAATATTGGTGTGAGAGCTAATTCAATCAAGGAAACACTGCATGTTGGTGAAGGGCATATTGAAGAAGAATCAGCCGAGTGGTTCTTGTGGGAGAACAACTCCATTTGGCTCACTAACTTCACACACCATCAGGCTTCCAAGCAGCTCTCAAGCAAACTCAGTTTTCACACTCTATGCTTAGTGCCCTTTGAGTGCTTTATCTAGGAATGAACCTGGTAGAGCATCCCATACAAACGAATGCTCCACATGCGGGTTTCACATGCCTCCAACTCCACATTCACAGACAACTTCATCGCCAAAGCCATTTTCGGATAGCCCTCAATGCAAAGGCTCTAGAGGCAAATAGTGGTGTGAGAGCTAATTCAATCAAAGAAACATTGCATGTTGGTGAAGGGCATATTGAAGAAGAATGAGCCGAGTGGTTCTTGTGGGAGAACAACTCCATTTGGCTAACTAACTTCACACACCATCAGGCTTCCAAGCAGCTCTCAAGGAAACTCACTTTTCACACTCTATGCTTAGTGCCTTTTGAGTGCATTATCTAGGAATGAACCTGGTACAGCATCCCACACAAACGAATGCTCCACATGCTTGTTTCTCATGCCACCAACTCTACATTCACAGGCAACTTCAGCGCCACAGCCGTTTTCAGATAGCCCTCAATGCAAAGGCTCTAGACGCAAATATTGGTGTGAGAGCTAATTCAATCAAGGAAACACTGCATGTTGGTGAAGGGCATATTGAAGAAGAATCAGCCGAGTGGTTCTTGTGGGAGAACAACTCCATTTGGCTCACTAACTTCACACACCATCAGGCTTCCAAGCAGCTCTCAAGGAAACTCAGTTTTCACACTCTATGCTTAGTGCCCTTTGAGTGCATTATCTAGGAATGAACCTCTTAGAGCATCCCAAACAAACATATGCTCCACATGCGGGTTTCACATGCGACCAACTCCACATTCACAGACAACTTCAGCGCCACAGCCGTTTTCAGATAGCCCTCAATGCAAAGGCTCTAGGCGCAAATATTGGTGTGAGAGTAATTCAATCAAGGAAACACTGCATGTTGGTGAAGGGCATATTGAAGAAGAATCAGATGAGTGGTTCTTGTGGGAGAACAACTCCATTTGGCTCACTAACTTCACACACCGTCAGGCTACCAAGTAGCTCTCAAGTAAACTCAGTTTTCAAACTCTATGCTTAATGCCCATTGAGGGCCTAGGATTGAAGTGAAGCTTGATGAGCATCAAACACAAACCAATGCTCCACATGCGGGTTTCACAAGCCACCAACTCCACATTCACAGGCAACTTCAGCGCCTAAGCCGTTTTCAGATAGCCCTCAATGCAAAGGCTCTAGACGCAAATATTAGTGTGAGAGCTAATTCAATCAAGGAAACACTGCATGTTGGTGAAGGGCATATTGAAGAAGAATCAGCCGAGTGGCTCTTGTGGGAGAACAACTCCATTTGGCTCACTAACTTCACACACCATCAGGCTTCCAAGCAGCTCTCAAGGAAACTCAGTTTTCACACTCTATGCTTAGTGCCCTTTGAGTGCATTATCTAGGAATGAACCTCTTAGAGCATCACACACAAACCAATGCTCCACATGCGGGTTTCACATGCCACCAACTCCACATTCACAGACAACTTCAGTGCCACAGCTGTTTCAGATAGCCCTCAATGCAAAGGCTCTAGACGCAAATATTGGTGTGAGAGCTAATTCAATCAAGGAAACACTGCATGTTGGTGAAGGGCATATTGAAGAAGAATCAGCCGAGTGGTTCTTGTGGGAGAACAACTCCATTTGGCTCACTAACTTCACACACCATCAGGCTTCCAAGCAGCTCTCAAGAAAACTCAGTTTTCACACTCTATGCTTAGTGCCCTTTGAGTGCCTAGGTCTGAAATGAAGCTTGGTGAGCATCCCACACAAAGCAATGCTCCACATGCGGCTTTCACATGCCACCAACTCCACATTCACAGGCAACTTCAGCGCCACAGCCGTTTTCAGATAGCCCTCAATGCAAAGGCTATAGACACAAATAGTGGTGTGAGAGCTAATTCAATCAAGGAAACACTGCATGTTGGTGAAGGGCATATTGAAGAAGAATCAGCCGAGTGGTTCTTGTGGGAGAACAACTCCATTTGGCTCACTAACTTCACACACCATCAGGCTTCCAAGCAGCTCTCAAGGAAACTCAGTTTTCACACTCTATGCTTAGTGCCCTTTGAGTGCCTAGGACTGAAATGAAGCTTGGTGAGCATCTCACACAAAGGAATGCTGCACATGCGGGTTTCACATGCCACCAACTCCACATTCACAGGCAAATTCAGCGCCACAGACGTTTTCAGATAGCCCTCAATGCAAAGGCTCTAGACGCAAATATTAGTGTGAGAGCTAATTCAATGAAGGAAACACTGCATGTTGGTGAAGGGCATATTGAAGAAGAATCAGCCAAGTGGTTCTTGTGGGAGAACAACTCCATTTGGCTCACTAACTTCACACACCATCAGGCTTCCAAGCAGCTCTCAAGGAAACTCAGTTTTCACACTCTATGCTTAGTGCCCTTTGAGTGCCTAGGACTGAAATGAAGCTTTGTGAGCATCCCACACAAACGAATGCTCCACATGCGGGTTTCTCATGCCACCAACTCCACATTCACAGGCAAATTCAGCGCCACAGACGCTTTCAGATAGCCCTCAATGCAAAGGCTCTAGACGCAAATATTAGTGTGAGAGCTAATTCAATGAAGGAAACACTGCATAATGGTAAAGGGCATATTGAAGAAGAATCAGCCGAGTGGTTCTTGTGGGAGAACAACTCCATTTGGCTCACTAACTTCACACACCATCAGGCTTCCAAGCAGCTCTCAAGGAAACTCAGTTTTCACACTCTATGCTTAGTGCCCTTTGAGTGCATTATATAGGAATGAACCTGGTAGAGCATCCGACACAAACGAATGCTCCACATGTGGGTTTCACATGCCACCAACTCCACATTCCAGGCAACATCAGAGCCACAGCCACTTTCAGATAGCCCTCAATGCAAAGGCTCTAGACGCAAATATTGGTGTGAGAGCTAATTCAATCAAGGAAACACTGCATGTTGGTGAAGGGCATATTGAAGAAGAATCAGCCGAGTGGTTCTTGTGGGAGAACAACTCCATTTGGCTCACTAACTTCACACACCATCAGGCTTCCAAGCAGCTCTCAAGGAAACTCAGTTTTCACACTCTATGCTTAGTGCCCTTTGAGTGCCTTGGACTGAAATGAAGCTTGGTGAGCATCACACACAAACGAATGCTGCACATGCGGGTTTCACATGCCACCAACTCCACATTCACAGGCAACTTCAGCGCCACAGCCGTTTTCAGATAGCCCTCAATGCAAAGGCTCTAGACGGAAATAATGGCGTGAGAGCTAATTCAATCAAGGAAACACTGCATGTTGGTGAAGGGCATATTGAAGAAGAATCAGCCGAGTGGTTCTTGTGGGAGAACAACTCCATTTGGCTCACTAACTTCACACACCATCAGACTTCCAAGCAGCTCTCAAGGAAACTCAGTTTTCACACTCTATGCTTAGTGCCCTTTGAGTGCATTATCTAGGAATGACATTGGTAGAGCATCCCACACAAACGAATGCTCCACATGCGGGTTTCACATGCCACCAACTCCACATTCACAGGCAACTTCAGCGCCACAGCCGTTTTCAGATAGCCCTCAATGCAAAGGCTCTAGACGCAAATAGTGGTGTGAGAGCTAATTCAATCAAGGAAACACTGCATGTTGGTGAAGGGCATATTGAAGAAGAATCAGCCGAGTGGTTCTTGTGGGAGAACAACTCCATTTGGCTCACTAACTTCACACACCATCAGGCTTCCAAGCAGCTCTCAAGGAAACTCAGTTTTCACACTCTAGGCTTAATGCCCTTTGAGTGCCTAGGCCTGAAATGAAGCTTGGTCAGCATCCCACACAAACGAATGCTCCACATGCGGGTTTCACATGCCACCAACTCCACATTCACAGGCAACTTCAGCCCTACAGCCGTTTTCAGATAGCCCTCAACGCAAAGGCTATAGACGCAAATAGTGGTGTGAGAGCTAATTCAATCAAGGAAACACTGCATGTTGGTGAAGAGCATATTGAAGAAGAATCAGCCGAGTGGTTCTTGTGGGAGAACAACTCCATTTGGCTCACTAACGTCACACACCATCAGGCTTCCAAGCAGCTCTCAAGGAAACTCAGTTTTCACACTCTATGCTTAGTGCCCTTTGAGTGCATTATCTAGGAATGAACCTGGTAGAGCATCCCACACAAACGAATGCTCCACATGCGGGTTTCACATGCCACCAACTCCACATTCACAGGCAACTTCAGCGCCACAGACGCTTTCAGATAGCCCTCAATGCAAAGGCTCTAGACGCAAATATTGGTGTGAGAGCTAATTCAATCAAGGAAACACTGCATGTTGGTGAAGGGCATATTGAAGAAGAATCAGCCGAGTGGTTCTTGTGGGAGAACAACTCCATTTGGCTCACTAACTTCACACACCATCAGGCTTCCAAGCAGCTCTCAAGCAAACTCAGTTTTCACACTCTATGCTTAGTGCCATTTGAGTGCTTTATCTAGGAATGAACCTGGTAGAGCATCCCATACAAACGAATGCTCCACATGCGGGTTTCACATGCCTCCAACTCCACATTCACAGACAACTTCATCGCCAAAGCCATTTTCGGATAGCCCTCAACGCAAAGGCTCTAGGCCGAAATATTGGTGTGAGAGCTAATTCAATCAAGGAAACACTGCATGTTGGTGAAGGGCATATTGAAGAAGGATCAGCCGAGTGGTTCTTGTGGGAGAACAACTCCATTTGGCTAACTAACTTCACACACCATCAGGCTTCCAAGCAGCTCTCAAGGAAACTCAGTTTTCACACTCTATGCTTAGTGCCTTTTGAGTGCATTATCTAGGAATGAACCTGGTACAGCATCCCACACAAACGAATGCTCCACATGCTTGTTTCTCATGCCACCAATTCTACATTCACAGGCAACTTCAGCGCCACAGCCGTTTTCAGATAGCCCTCAATGCAAAGGCTCTAGATGCAAATATTGGTGTGAGAGCTAATTCAATCAAGGAAACACTGCATGTTGGTGAAGGGCATATTGAAGAAGAATCAGCCGAGTGGTTCTTGTGGGAGAACAACTCCATTTGGCTCACTAACTTCACACACCATCAGGCTTCCAAGCAGCTCTCAAGGAAACTCACTTTTCACACTCTATGCTTAGTGCCCTTTGAGTGCATTATGTAGGAATGAACCTGGTACAGCATCCCACACAAACGAATGCTCCACATGCGGGTTTCACATGCCACCAACTCCACATTCACAGGCAACTTCAGCGCCACAGCCGTTTTCAGATAGCCCTCAATGCAAAGGCTCTAGATGCAAATATTTGTGTGAGAGCTAATTCAATCAAGGAAACACTGCATGTTGGTGAAGGGCATATTGAAGAAGAATCAGCCGAGTGGTTCTTGTGGGAGAACAACTCCATTTGGCTAACTAACTTCACACACCGTCAGGCTTCCAAGCAGCTCTCAAGGAAACTCAGTTTTCACACTCTATGCTTAGTGCCCTTTGAGTGCCTCGGACTGAAATGAAGCTTGGTGAGCATCCCACACAAACGAATGCTCCACATGCGGGTTTCACATGCCACCAACTCCACATTCACAGGCAACTTCAGCGCCACAGCCGTTTTCAGATAGCCCTCAATGCAAAGGCTCTAGACGCAAATATTGGTGTGAGAGCTAATTCAATCAAGGAAACACTGCATGTTGGTGAAGGGCATATTGAAGAAGAATCAGCCGAGTGGTTCTTGTGGGAGAACAACTCCATTTGGCTCACTAACTTCACACACCATCAGGCTTCCAAGCAGCTCTCAAGAAAACTCAGTTTTCACACTCTATGCTTAGTGCCCTTTGAGTGCCTAGGTCTGAAATTAAGCTTGGTGAGCATCCCACACAAAGCAATGCTCCACATGCGGCTTTCACATGCCACCAACTCCACATTCACAGGCAACTTCAGCGCCACAGCCGTTTTCAGATAGCCCTCAATGCAAAGGCTATAGACACAAATAGTGGTGTGAGAGCTAATTCAATCAAGGAAACACTGCATGTTGGTGAAGGGCATATTGAAGAAGAATCAGCCGAGTGGTTCTTGTGGGAGAACAACTCCATTTGGCTCACTAACTTCACACACCATCAGGCTTCCAAGCAGCTCTCAAGGAAACTCAGTTTTCACACTCTATGCTTAGTGCCATTTGAGTGCCTAGGACTGAAATGAAGCTTGGTGAGCATCTCACACAAAGGAATGCTGCACATGCGGGTTTCACATGCCACCAACTCCACATTCACAGGCAAATTCAGCGCCACAGACGTTTTCAGATAGCCCTCAATGCAAAGGCTCTAGACGCAAATATTAGTGTGAGAGCTAATTCAATGAAGGAAACACTGCATGTTGGTGAAGGGCATATTGAAGAAGAATCAGCCAAGTGGTTCTTGTGGGAGAACAACTCCATTTGGCTCACTAACTTCACACACCATCAGGCTTCCAAGCAGCTCTCAAGGAAACTCAGTTTTCACACTCTATGCTTAGTGCCCTTTGAGTGCCTAGGACTGAAATGAAGCTTTGTGAGCATCCCACACAAACGAATGCTCCACATGCGGGTTTCTCATGCCACCAACTCCACATTCACAGGCAAATTCAGCGCCACAGACGCTTTCAGATAGCCCTCAATGCAAAGGCTCTAGACGCAAATATTAGTGTGAGAGCTAATTCAATGAAGGAAACACTGCATAATGGTAAAGGGCATATTGAAGAAGAATCAGCCGAGTGGTTCTTGTGGGAGAACAACTCCATTTGGCTCACTAACTTCACACACCATCAGGCTTCCAAGCAGCTCTCAAGGAAACTCAGTTTTCACACTCTATGCTTAGTGCCCTTTGAGTGCATTATATAGGAATGAACCTGGTAGAGCATCCGACACAAACGAATGCTCCACATGTGGGTTTCACATGCCACCAACTCCACATTCCAGGCAACATCAGAGCCACAGCCACTTTCAGATAGCCCTCAATGCAAAGGCTCTAGACGCAAATATTGGTGTGAAAGCTAATTCAATCAAGGAAACACTGCATGTTGGTGAAGGGCATATTGAAGAAGAATCAGCCGAGTGGTTCTTGTGGGAGAACAACTCCATTTGGCTCACTAACTTCACACACCATCAGGCTTCCAAGCAGCTCTCAAGGAAACTCAGTTTTCACACTCTATGCTTAGTGCCCTTTGAGTGCCTTGGACTGAAATGAAGCTTGGTGAGCATCACACACAAACGAATGCTGCACATGCGGGTTTCACATGCCACCAACTCCACATTCACAGGCAACTTCAGCGCCACAGCCGTTTTCAGATAGCCCTCAATGCAAAGGCTCTAGACGGAAATAATGGCGTGAGAGCTAATTCAATCAAGGAAACACTGCATGTTGGTGAAGGGCATATTGAAGAAGAATCAGCCGAGTGGTTCTTGTGGGAGAACAACTCCATTTGGCTCACTAACTTCACACACCATCAGACTTCCAAGCAGCTCTCAAGGAAACTCAGTTTTCACACTCTATGCTTAGTGCCCTTTGAGTGCATTATCTAGGAATGACATTGGTAGAGCATCCCACACAAACGAATGCTCCACATGCGGGTTTCACATGCCACCAACTCCACATTCACAGGCAACTTCAGCGCCACAGCCGTTTTCAGATAGCCCTCAATGCAAAGGCTCTAGACGCAAATAGTGGTGTGAGAGCTAATTCAATCAAGGAAACACTGCATGTTGGTGAAGGGCATATTGAAGAAGAATCAGCCGAGTGGTTCTTGTGGGAGAACAACTCCATTTGGCTCACTAACTTCACACACCATCAGGCTTCCAAGCAGCTCTCAAGGAAACTCAGTTTTCACACTCTAGGCTTAATGCCCTTTGAGTGCCTAGGCCTGAAATGAAGCTTGGTCAGCATCCCACACAAACGAATGCTCCACATGCGGGTTTCACATGCCACCAACTCCACATTCACAGGCAACTTCAGCGCCACAGCCATTTTCAGATAGCCCTCAACGCAAAGGCTATAGACGCAAATAGTGGTGTGAGAGCTAATTCAATCAAGGAAACACTGCATGTTGGTGAAGAGCATATTGAAGAAGAATCAGCCGAGTGGTTCTTGTGGGAGAACAACTCCATTTGGCTCACTAACTTCACACACCATCAGACTTCCAAGCAGCTCTCAAGGAAACTCAGTTTTCACACTCTATGCTTAGTGCCCTTTGAGTGCATTATCTAGGAATGACATTGGTAGAGCATCCCACACAAACGAATGCTCCACATGCGGGTTTCACATGCCACCAACTCCACATTCACAGGCAACTTCAGCGCCACAGCCGTTTTCAGATAGCCCTCAATGCAAAGGCTCTAGACGCAAATAGTGGTGTGAGAGCTAATTCAATCAAGGAAACACTGCATGTTGGTGAAGGGCATATTGAAGAAGAATCAGCCGAGTGGTTCTTGTGGGAGAACAACTCCATTTGGCTCACTAACTTCACACACCATCAGGCTTCCAAGCAGCTCTCAAGGAAACTCAGTTTTCACACTCTAGGCTTAATGCCCTTTGAGTGCCTAGGCCTGAAATGAAGCTTGGTCAGCATCCCACACAAACGAATGCTCCACATGCGGGTTTCACATGCCACCAACTCCACATTCACAGGCAACTTCAGCGCCACAGCCATTTTCAGATAGCCCTCAACGCAAAGGCTATAGACGCAAATAGTGGTGTGAGAGCTAATTCAATCAAGGAAACACTGCATGTTGGTGAAGAGCATATTGAAGAAGAATCAGCCGAGTGGTTCTTGTGGGAGAACAACTCCATTTGGCTCACTAACGTCACACACCATCAGGCTTCCAAGCAGCTCTCAAGGAAACTCAGTTTTCACACTCTATGCTTAGTGCCCTTTGAGTGCATTATCTAGGAATGAACCTGGTAGAGCATCCCACACAAACGAATGCTCCACATGCGGGTTTCACATGCCACCAACTCCACATTCACAGGCAACTTCAGCGCCACAGACGCTTTCAGATAGCCCTCAATGCAAAGGGTCTAGACGCAAATATTGGTGTGAGAGCTAATTCAATCAAGGAAACACTGCATGTTGGTGAAGGGCATATTGAAGAAGAATCAGCCGAGTGGTTCTTGTGGGAGAACAACTCCATTTGGCTCACTAACTTCACACACCATCAGGCTTCCAAGCAGCTCTCAAGCAAACTCAGTTTTCACACTCTATGCTTAGTGCCCTTTGAGTGCTTTATCTAGGAATGAACCTGGTAGAGCATCCCATACAAACGAATGCTCCACATGCGGGTTTCACATGCCTCCAACTCCACATTCACAGACAACTTCATCGCCAAAGCCATTTTCGGATAGCCCTCAATGCAAAGGCTCTAGAGGCAAATAGTGGTGTGAGAGCTAATTCAATCAAAGAAACATTGCATGTTGGTGAAGGGCATATTGAAGAAGAATGAGCCGAGTGGTTCTTGTGGGAGAACAACTCCATTTGGCTAACTAACTTCACACACCATCAGGCTTCCAAGCAGCTCTCAAGGAAACTCACTTTTCACACTCTATGCTTAGTGCCTTTTGAGTGCATTATCTAGGAATGAACCTGGTACAGCATCCCACACAAACGAATGCTCCACATGCTTGTTTCTCATGCCACCAACTCTACATTCACAGGCAACTTCAGCGCCACAGCCGTTTTCAGATAGCCCTCAATGCAAAGGCTCTAGACGCAAATATTGGTGTGAGAGCTAATTCAATCAAGGAAACACTGCATGTTGGTGAAGGGCATATTGAAGAAGAATCAGCCGAGTGGTTCTTGTGGGAGAACAACTCCATTTGGCTCACTAACTTCACACACCATCAGGCTTCCAAGCAGCTCTCAAGGAAACTCAGTTTTCACACTCTATGCTTAGTGCCCTTTGAGTGCATTATCTAGGAATGAACCTCTTAGAGCATCCCAAACAAACATATGCTCCACATGCGGGTTTCACATGCGACCAACTCCACATTCACAGACAACTTCAGCGCCACAGCCGTTTTCAGATAGCCCTCAATGCAAAGGCTCTAGACGCAAATATTGGTGTGAGAGTAATTCAATCAAGGAAACACTGCATGTTGGTGAAGGGCATATTGAAGAAGAATCAGATGAGTGGTTCTTGTGGGAGAACAACTCCATTTGGCTCACTAACTTCACACACCGTCAGGCTACCAAGTAGCTCTCAAGTAAACTCAGTTTTCAAACTCTATGCTTAATGCCCATTGAGGGCCTAGGATTGAAGTGAAGCTTGATGAGCATCAAACACAAACCAATGCTCCACATGCGGGTTTCACAAGCCACCAACTCCACATTCACAGGCAACTTCAGCGCCTAAGCCGTTTTCAGATAGCCCTCAATGCAAAGGCTCTAGACGCAAATATTAGTGTGAGAGCTAATTCAATCAAGGAAACACTGCATGTTGGTGAAGGGCATATTGAAGAAGAATCAGCCGAGTGGCTCTTGTGGGAGAACAACTCCATTTGGCTCACTAACTTCACACACCATCAGGCTTCCAAGCAGCTCTCAAGGAAACTCAGTTTTCACACTCTATGCTTAGTGCCCTTTGAGTGCATTATCTAGGAATGAACCTCTTAGAGCATCACACAAAAACCAATGCTCCACATGCGGGTTTCACATGCCACCAACTCCACATTCACAGACAACTTCAGTGCCACAGCTGTTTCAGATAGCCCTCAATGCAAAGGCTCTAGACGCAAATATTGGTGTGAGAGCTAATTCAATCAAGGAAACACTGCATGTTGGTGAAGGGCATATTGAAGAAGAATCAGCCGAGTGGTTCTTGTGGGAGAACAACTCCATTTGGCTCACTAACTTCACACACCATCAGGCTTCCAAGCAGCTCTCAAGAAAACTCAGTTTTCACACTCTATGCTTAGTGCCCTCTGAGTGCCTAGGTCTGAAATGAAGCTTGGTGAGCATCCCACACAAAGCAATGCTCCACATGTGGCTTTCACATGCCACCAACTCCACATTCACAGGCAACTTCAGCGCCACATCCGTTTTCAGATAGCCCTCAATGCAAAGGCTATAGACACAAATAGTGGTGTGAGAGCTAATTCAATCAAGGAAACACTGCATGTTGGTGAAGGGCATATTGAAGAAGAATCAGCCGAGTGGTTCTTGTGGGAGAACAACTCCATTTGGCTCACTAACTTCACACACCATCAGGCTTCCAAGCAGCTCTCAAGGAAACTCAGTTTTCACACTCTATGCTTAGTGCCCTTTGAGTGCCTAGGACTGAAATGAAGCTTGGTGAGCATCTCACACAAAGGAATGCTGCACATGCGGGTTTCACATGCCACCAACTCCACATTCACAGGCAAATTCAGCGCCACAGACGTTTTCAGATAGCCCTCAATGCAAAGGCTCTAGACGCAAATATTAGTGTGAGAGCTAATTCAATGAAGGAAACACTGCATGTTGGTGAAGGGCATATTGAAGAAGAATCAGCCAAGTGGTTCTTGTGGGAGAACAACTCCATTTGGCTCACTGACTTCACACACCATCAGGCTTCCAAGCAGCTCTCAAGGAAACTCAGTTTTCACACTCTATGCTTAGTGCCCTTTGAGTGCCTAGGACTGAAATGAAGCTTTGTGAGCATCCCACACAAACGAATGCTCCACATGCGGGTTTCTCATGCCACCAACTCCACATTCACAGGCAAATTCAGCGCCACAGACGTTTTCAGATAGCCCTCAATGCAAAGGCTCTAGACGCAAATATTAGCGTGAGAGCTAATTCAATGAAGGAAACACTGCATAATGGTAAAGGGCATATTGAAGAAGAATCAGCCGAGTGGTTCTTGTGGGAGAACAACTCCATTTGGCTCACTAACTTCACACACCATCAGGCTTCCAAGCAGCTCTCAAGGAAACTCAGTTTTCACACTCTATGCTTAGTGCCCTTTGAGTGCATTATATAGGAATGAACCTGGTAGAGCATCCGACACAAACGAATGCTCCACATGTGGGTTTCACATGCCACCAACTCCACATTCCAGGCAACATCAGAGCCACAGCCACTTTCAGATAGCCCTCAATGCAAAGGCTCTAGACGCAAATATTGGTGTGAGAGCTAATTCAATCAAGGAAACACTGCATGTTGGTGAAGGGCATATTGAAGAAGAATCAGCCGAGTGGTTCTTGTGGGAGAACAACTCCTTTTGGCTCACTAACTTCACACACCATCAGGCTTCCAAGCAGCTCTCAAGGAAACTCAGTTTTCACACTCTATGCTTAGTGCCCTTTGAGTGCCTTGGACTGAAATGAAGCTTGGTGAGCATCACACACAAACGAATGCTCCACATGCGGGTTTCACATGCCACCAACTCCACATTCACAGGCAACTTCAGCGCCACAGCCGTTTTCAGATAGCCCTCAATGCAAAGGCTCTAGACGGAAATAATGGCGTGAGAGCTAATTCAATCAAGGAAACACTGCATGTTGGTGAAGGGCATATTGAAGAAGAATCAGCCGAGTGGTTCTTGTGGGAGAACAACTCCATTTGGCTCACTAACTTCACACACCATCAGACTTCCAAGCAGCTCTCAAGGAAACTCAGTTTTCACACTCTATGCTTAGTGCCCTTTGAGTGCATTATCTAGGAATGACATTGGTAGAGCATCCCACACAAACGAATGCTCCACATGCGGGTTTCACATGCCACCAACTCCACATTCACAGGCAACTTCAGCGCCACAGCCGTTTTCAGATAGCCCTCAATGCAAAGGCTCTAGACGCAAATAGTGGTGTGAGAGCTAATTCAATCAAGGAAACACTGCATGTTGGTGAAGGGCATATTGAAGAAGAATCAGCTGAGTGGTTCTTGTGGGAGAACAACTCCATTTGGCTCACTAACTTCACACACCATCAGGCTTCCAAGCAGCTCTCAAGGAAACTCAGTTTTCACACTCTAGGCTTAATGCCCTTTGAGTGCCTAGGCCTGAAATGAAGCTTGGTCAGCATCCCACACAAACGAATGCTCCACATGCGGGTTTCACATGCCACCAACTCCACATTCACAGGCAACTTGAGCCCTACAGCCGTTTTCAGATAGCCCTCAACGCAAAGGCTATAGACGCAAATAGTGGTGTGAGAGCTAATTCAATCAAGGAAACACTGCATGTTGGTGAAGAGCATATTGAAGAAGAATCAGCCGAGTGGTTCTTGTGGGAGAACAACTCCATTTGGCTCACTAACGTCACACACCATCAGGCTTCCAAGCAGCTCTCAAGGAAACTCAGTTTTCACACTCTATGCTTAGTGCCCTTTGAGTGCATTATCTAGGAATGAACCTGGTAGAGCATCCCACACAAACGAATGCTCCACATGCGGGTTTCACATGCCACCAACTCCACATTCACAGGCAACTTCAGCGCCACAGCCGTTTTCAGATAGCCCTCAATGCAAAGGCTCTAGATGCAAATATTGGTGTGAGAGCTAATTCAATCAAGGAAACACTGCATGTTGGTGAAGGGCATATTGAAGAAGAATCAGCCGAGTGGTTCTTGTGGGAGAACAACTCCATTTGGCTCACTAACTTCACACACCATCAGGCTTCCAAGCAGCTCTCAAGGAAACTCACTTTTCACACTCTATGCTTAGTGCCCTTTGAGTGCATTATGTAGGAATGAACCTGGTACAGCATCCCACACAAACGAATGCTCCACATGCGGGTTTCACATGCCACCAACTCCACATTCACAGGCAACTTCAGCGCCACAGCCGTTTTCAGATAGCCCTCAATGCAAAGGCTCTAGATGCAAATATTTGTGTGAGAGCTAATTCAATCAAGGAAACACTGCATGTTGGTGAAGGGCATATTGAAGAAGAATCAGCCGAGTGGTTCTTGTGGGAGAACAACTCCATTTGGCTCACTAACTTCACACACCGTCAGGCTTCCAAGCAGCTCTCAAGGAAACTCAGTTTTCACACTCTATGCTTAGTGCCCTTTGAGTGCCTCGGACTGAAATGAAGCTTGGTGAGCATCCCACACAAACGAATGCTCCACATGCGGGTTTCACATGCCACCAACTCCACATTCACAGGCAACTTCAGCGCCACAGCCGTTTTCAGATAGCCCTCAATGCAAAGGCTATAGACGCAAATAGTGGTGTGAGAGCTAATTCAATCAAGGAAACACTGCATGTTGCTGAAGGGCATATTTATAAGAATCAGCTGAGTGGTTCTTGTGGGAGAACAACTCCATTTGGCTCACTAACTTCACACACCATCAGGCTTCCAAGCAGCTCTCAAGGAAACTCAGTTTTCACACTCTATGCTTAGTGCCCTTTGAGTGCATTATCTAGGAATGAACCTGGTAGAGCATCCCACACAAACGAATGCTCCACATGCGGGTTTCACATGCCACCAACTCCCCATTCACAGGCAACATCAGCGCCACAGCCGTTTTCAGATAGCCCTCAATGCAAAGGCTCTAGACGCAAATAGTGGTGTGAGAGCTAATTCAATCAAGGAAACACTGCATGTTGGTAAAGGGCATATTGAAGAAGAATCAGCCGAGTGGTTCTTGTGGGAGAACAACTCCATTTGGCTCACTAACTTCACACACCATCAGGCTTCCAAGCAGCTCTCAAGGAAACTCAGTTTTCACACTCTAGGCTTAGTGCCCTTTGAGTGTATTATCGAGGAATGACACTGGTAGAGCATCCCACACAAACGAATGCTCCACATGCGGGTTTCACATGCCACCAACTCCACATTCACAGGCAACTTCAGCGCCACAGCCATTTTCAGATAGCCCTCAACGCAAAGGCTATAGACGCAAATAGTGGTGTGAGAGCTAATTCAATCAAGGAAACACTGCATGTTGGTGAAGAGCATATTGAAGAAGAATCAGCCGAGTGGTTCTTGTGGGAGAACAACTCCATTTGGCTCACTAACGTCACACACCATCAGGCTTCCAAGCAGCTCTCAAGGAAACTCAGTTTTCACACTCTATGCTTAGTGCCCTTTGAGTGCATTATCTAGGAATGAACCTGGTAGAGCATCCCACACAAACGAATGCTCCACATGCGGGTTTCACATGCCACCAACTCCACATTCACAGGCAACTTCAGCGCCACAGACGCTTTCAGATAGCCCTCAATGCAAAGGGTCTAGACGCAAATATTGGTGTGAGAGCTAATTCAATCAAGGAAACACTGCATGTTGGTGAAGGGCATATTGAAGAAGAATCAGCCGAGTGGTTCTTGTGGGAGAACAACTCCATTTGGCTCACTAACTTCACACACCATCAGGCTTCCAAGCAGCTCTCAAGCAAACTCAGTTTTCACACTCTATGCTTAGTGCCCTTTGAGTGCTTTATCTAGGAATGAACCTGGTAGAGCATCCCATACAAACGAATGCTCCACATGCGGGTTTCACATGCCTCCAACTCCACATTCACAGACAACTTCATCGCCAAAGCCATTTTCGGATAGCCCTCAATGCAAAGGCTCTAGAGGCAAATAGTGGTGTGAGAGCTAATTCAATCAAAGAAACATTGCATGTTGGTGAAGGGCATATTGAAGAAGAATGAGCCGAGTGGTTCTTGTGGGAGAACAACTCCATTTGGCTAACTAACTTCACACACCATCAGGCTTCCAAGCAGCTCTCAAGGAAACTCACTTTTCACACTCTATGCTTAGTGCCTTTTGAGTGCATTATCTAGGAATGAACCTGGTACAGCATCCCACACAAACGAATGCTCCACATGCTTGTTTCTCATGCCACCAACTCTACATTCACAGGCAACTTCAGCGCCACAGCCGTTTTCAGATAGCCCTCAATGCAAAGGCTCTAGACGCAAATATTGGTGTGAGAGCTAATTCAATCAAGGAAACACTGCATGTTGGTGAAGGGCATATTGAAGAAGAATCAGCCGAGTGGTTCTTGTGGGAGAACAACTCCATTTGGCTCACTAACTTCACACACCATCAGGCTTCCAAGCAGCTCTCAAGGAAACTCAGTTTTCACACTCTAGGCTTAATGCCCTTTGAGTGCCTAGGCCTGAAATGAAGCTTGGTCAGCATCCCACACAAACGAATGCTCCACATGCGGGTTTCACATGCGACCAACTCCACATTCACAGACAACTTCAGCGCCACAGCCGTTTTCAGATAGCCCTCAATGCAAAGGCTCTAGACGCAAATATTGGTGTGAGAGTAATTCAATCAAGGAAACACTGCATGTTGGTGAAGGGCATATTGAAGAAGAATCAGATGAGTGGTTCTTGTGGGAGAACAACTCCATTTGGCTCACTAACTTCACACACCGTCAGGCTACCAAGTAGCTCTCAAGTAAACTCAGTTTTCAAACTCTATGCTTAATGCCCATTGAGGGCCTAGGATTGAAGTGAAGCTTGATGAGCATCAAACACAAACCAATGCTCCACATGCGGGTTTCACAAGCCACCAACTCCACATTCACAGGCAACTTCAGCGCCAGAGCCATTTTCAGATAGCCCTCAATGCAAAGGCTCTAGACGCAAATATTAGTGTGAGAGCTAATTCAATCAAGGAAACACTGCATGTTGGTGAAGGGCATATTGAAGAAGAATCAGCCGAGTGGCTCTTGTGGGAGAACAACTCCATTTGGCTCACTAACTTCACACACCATCAGGCTTCCAAGCAGCTCTCAAGGAAACTCAGTTTTCACACTCTATGCTTAGTGCCCTTTGAGTGCATTATCTAGGAATGAACCTCTTAGAGCATCACACAAAAACCAATGCTCCACATGCGGGTTTCACATGCCACCAACTCCACATTCACAGACAACTTCAGTGCCACAGCTGTTTCAGATAGCCCTCAATGCAAAGGCTCTAGACGCAAATATTGGTGTGAGAGCTAATTCAATCAAGGAAACACTGCATGTTGGTGAAGGGCATATTGAAGAAGAATCAGCCGAGTGGTTCTTGTGGGAGAACAACTCCATTTGGCTCACTAACTTCACACACCATCAGGCTTCCAAGCAGCTCTCAAGAAAACTCAGTTTTCACACTCTATGCTTAGTGCCCTCTGAGTGCCTAGGTCTGAAATGAAGCTTGGTGAGCATCCCACACAAAGCAATGCTCCACATGCGGCTTTCACATGCCACCAACTCCACATTCACAGGCAACTTCAGCGCCACATCCGTTTTCAGATAGCCCTCAATGCAAAGGCTATAGACACAAATAGTGGTGTGAGAGCTAATTCAATCAAGGAAACACTGCATGTTGGTGAAGGGCATATTGAAGAAGAATCAGCCGAGTGGTTCTTGTGGGAGAACAACTCCATTTGGCTCACTAACTTCACACACCATCAGGCTTCCAAGCAGCTCTCAAGGAAACTCAGTTTTCACACTCTATGCTTAGTGCCCTTTGAGTGCCTAGGACTGAAATGAAGCTTGGTGAGCATCTCACACAAAGGAATGCTGCACATGCGGGTTTCACATGCCACCAACTCCACATTCACAGGCAAATTCAGCGCCACAGACGTTTTCAGATAGCCCTCAATGCAAAGGCTCTAGACGCAAATATTAGTGTGAGAGCTAATTCAATGAAGGAAACACTGCATGTTGGTGAAGGGCATATTGAAGAAGAATCAGCCAAGTGGTTCTTGTGGGAGAACAACTCCATTTGGCTCACTAACTTCACACACCATCAGGCTTCCAAGCAGCTCTCAAGGAAACTCAGTTTTCACACTCTATGCTTAGTGCCCTTTGAGTGCCTAGGACTGAAATGAAGCTTTGTGAGCATCCCACACAAACGAATGCTCCACATGCGGGTTTCTCATGCCACCAACTCCACATTCACAGGCAAATTCAGCGCCACAGACGTTTTCAGATAGCCCTCAATGCAAAGGCTCTAGACGCAAATATTAGCGTGAGAGCTAATTCAATGAAGGAAACACTGCATAATGGTAAAGGGCATATTGAAGAAGAATCAGCCGAGTGGTTCTTGTGGGAGAACAACTCCATTTGGCTCACTAACTTCACACACCATCAGGCTTCCAAGCAGCTCTCAAGGAAACTCAGTTTTCACACTCTATGCTTAGTGCCCTTTGAGTGCATTATATAGGAATGAACCTGGTAGAGCATCCGACACAAACGAATGCTCCACATGTGGGTTTCACATGCCACCAACTCCACATTCCAGGCAACATCAGAGCCACAGCCACTTTCAGATAGCCCTCAATGCAAAGGCTCTAGACGCAAATATTGGTGTGAGAGCTAATTCAATCAAGGAAACACTGCATGTTGGTGAAGGGCATATTGAAGAAGAATCAGCCGAGTGGTTCTTGTGGGAGAACAACTCCATTTGGCTCACTAACTTCACACACCATCAGGCTTCCAAGCAGCTCTCAAGGAAACTCAGTTTTCACACTCTATGCTTAGTGCCCTTTGAGTGCCTTGGACTGAAATGAAGCTTGGTGAGCATCACACACAAACGAATGCTCCACATGCGGGTTTCACATGCCACCAACTCCACATTCACAGGCAACTTCAGCGCCACAGCCGTTTTCAGATAGCCCTCAATGCAAAGGCTCTAGACGGAAATAATGGCGTGAGAGCTAATTCAATCAAGGAAACACTGCATGTTGGTGAAGGGCATATTGAAGAAGAATCAGCCGAGTGGTTCTTGTGGGAGAACAACTCCATTTGGCTCACTAACTTCACACACCATCAGACTTCCAAGCAGCTCTCAAGGAAACTCAGTTTTCACACTCTATGCTTAGTGCCCTTTGAGTGCATTATCTAGGAATGACATTGGTAGAGCATCCCACACAAACGACTGCTCCACATGCGGGTTTCACATGCCACCAACTCCACATTCACAGGCAACTTCAGCGCCACAGCCGTTTTCAGATAGCCCTCAATGCAAAGGCTCTAGACGCAAATAGTGGTGTGAGAGCTAATTCAATCAAGGAAACACTGCATGTTGGTGAAGGGCATATTGAAGAAGAATCAGCCGAGTGGTTCTTGTGGGAGAACAACTCCATTTGGCTCACTAACTTCACACACCATCAGGCTTCCAAGCAGCTCTCAAGGAAACTCAGTTTTCACACTCTAGGCTTAATGCCCTTTGAGTGCCTAGGCCTGAAATGAAGCTTGGTCAGCATCCCACACAAACGAATGCTCCACATGCGGGTTTCACATGCCACCAACTCCACATTCACAGGCAACTTGAGCCCTACAGCCGTTTTCAGATAGCCCTCAACGCAAAGGCTATAGACGCAAATAGTGGTGTGAGAGCTAATTCAATCAAGGAAACACTGCATGTTGGTGAAGAGCATATTGAAGAAGAATCAGCCGAGTGGTTCTTGTGGGAGAACAACTCCATTTGGCTCACTAACGTCACACACCATCAGGCTTCCAAGCAGCTCTCAAGGAAACTCAGTTTTCACACTCTATGCTTAGTGCCCTTTGAGTGCATTATCTAGGAATGAACCTGGTAGAGCATCCCACACAAACGAATGCTCCACATGCGGGTTTCACATGCCACCAACTCCACATTCACAGGCAACTTCAGCGCCACAGACGCTTTCAGATAGCCCTCAATGCAAAGGGTCTAGACGCAAATATTGGTGTGAGAGCTAATTCAATCAAGGAAACACTGCATGTTGGTGAAGGGCATATTGAAGAAGAATCAGCCGAGTGGTTCTTGTGGGAGAACAACTCCATTTGGCTCACTAACTTCACACACCATCAGGCTTCCAAGCAGCTCTCAAGCAAACTCAGTTTTCACACTCTATGCTTAGTGCCCTTTGAGTGCTTTATCTAGGAATGAACCTGGTAGAGCATCCCATACAAACGAATGCTCCACATGCGGGTTTCACATGCCTCCAACTCCACATTCACAGACAACTTCATCGCCAAAGCCATTTTCGGATAGCCCTCAATGCAAAGGCTCTAGGCCGAAATATTGGTGTGAGAGCTAATTCAATCAAGGAAACACTGCATGTTGGTGAAGGGCATATTGAAGAAGGATCAGCCGAGTGGTTCTTGTGGGAGAACAACTCCATTTGGCTAACTAACTTCACACACCATCAGGCTTCCAAGCAGCTCTCAAGGAAACTCAGTTTTCACACTCTATGCTTAGTGCCTTTTGAGTGCATTATCTAGGAATGAACCTGGTACAGCATCCCACACAAACGAATGCTCCACATGCTTGTTTCTCATGCCACCAATTCTACATTCACAGGCAACTTCAGCGCCACAGCCGTTTTCAGATAGCCCTCAATGCAAAGGCTCTAGATGCAAATATTGGTGTGAGAGCTAATTCAATCAAGGAAACACTGCATGTTGGTGAAGGGCATATTGAAGAAGAATCAGCCGAGTGGTTCTTGTGGGAAAACAACTCCATTTGGCTCACTAACTTCACACACCATCAGGCTTCCAAGCAGCTCTCAAGGAAACTCACTTTTCACACTCTATGCTTAGTGCCCTTTGAGTGCATTATGTAGGAATGAACCTGGTACAGCATCCCACACAAACGAATGCTCCACATGCGGGTTTCACATGCCACCAACTCCACATTCACAGGCAACTTCAGCGCCACAGCCGTTTTCAGATAGCCCTCAATGCAAAGGCTCTAGATGCAAATATTTGTGTGAGAGCTAATTCAATCAAGGAAACACTGCATGTTGGTGAAGGGCATATTGAAGAAGAATCAGCCGAGTGGTTCTTGTGGGAGAACAACTCCATTTGGCTCACTAACTTCACACACCGTCAGGCTTCCAAGCAGCTCTCAAGGAAACTCAGTTTTCACACTCTATGCTTAGTGCCCTTTGAGTGCCTCGGACTGAAATGAAGCTTGGTGAGCATCCCACACAAACGAATGCTCCACATGCGGGTTTCACATGCCACCAACTCCACATTCACAGGCAACTTCAGCGCCACAGCCGTTTTCAGATAGCCCTCAATGCAAAGGCTATAGACGCAAATAGTGGTGTGAGAGCTAATTCAATCAAGGAAACACTGCATGTTGCTGAAGGGCATATTTATAAGAATCAGCTGAGTGGTTCTTGTGGGAGAACAACTCCATTTGGCTCACTAACTTCACACACCATCAGGCTTCCAAGGAGCTCTCAAGGAAACTCAGTTTTCACACTCTATGCTTAGTGCCCTTTGAGTGCATTATCTAGGAATGAACCTGGTAGAGCATCCCACACAAACCAATGCTCCACATGCGGGTTTCACATGCCACCAACTCCCCATTCACAGGCAACATCAGCGCCACAGCCGTTTTCAGATAGCCCTCAATGCAAAGGCTCTAGACGCAAATAGTGGTGTGAGAGCTAATTCAATCAAGGAAACACTGCATGTTGGTAAAGGGCATATTGAAGAAGAATCAGCCGAGTGGTTCTTGTGGGAGAACAACTCCATTTGGCTCACTAACTTCACACACCATCAGGCTTCCAAGCAGCTCTCAAGGAAACTCAGTTTTCACACTCTAGGCTTAGTGCCCTTTGAGTGTATTATCGAGGAATGACACTGGTAGAGCATCCCACACAAACGACTGCTCCACATGCTTGTTTCTCATGTCACCAACTCTACATTTACCGGCAACTTCAGCGCCACAGCTGTTTTCAGATAGCCCTCAATGCAAAGGCTCTAGATGCAAATATTGGTGTGAGAGCTAATTCAATCAAGGAAACACTGCATGTTGGTGAAGGGCATATTGAATAAGAATCAGCCGAGTGGTTCTTGTGGGAGAACAACTCCATTTGGCTCACTAACTTCACAAACCATCAGGCTTCCAAGCAGCTCTCAAGGAAACTCAGTTTTCACACTCTATGCTTAGTGCCTTTTGAGTGCATTATGTAGGAATGAACCTGGTACAGCATCCCACACAAACGAATGCTCCACATGCGGGTTTCACATGCCACCAACTCCACATTCACAGGCAACTTTAGCGCCACAGCCATTTTCAGATAGCCCTCAATGCAAAGGCTCTAGACGCAAATATTGGTGTGAGAGCTAATTCAATCAAGGAAACACTGCATGTTGGTGAAGGGCATATTGAAGAAGAATCAGCCGAGTGGTTCTTGTGGGAGAACAACTCCATTTGGCTCACTAACTTCACACACCATCAGGCTTCCAAGCAGCTCTCAAGGAAACTCACTTTTCACACTCTATGCTTAGTGCCCTTTGAGTGCATTATGTAGGAATGAACCTGGTACAGCATCCCACACAAACGAATGCTCCACATGCGGGTTTCACATGCCACCAACTCCACATTCACAGGCAACTTCAGCGCCACAGCCGTTTTCAGATAGCCCTCAATGCAAAGGCTCTAGACGCAAATAGTGGTGTGAGAGCTAATTCAATCAAGGAAACACTGCATGTTGGTGAAGGGCATATTTATAAGAATCAGCTGAGTGGTTCTTGTGGGAGAACAACTCCATTTGGCTCACTAACTTCACACACCATCAGGCTTCCAAGCAGCTCTCAAGGAAACTCAGTTTTCACACTCTATGCTTAGTGCCCTTTGAGTGCATTATCTAGGAATGAACCTGGTAGAGCATCCCACACAAACGAATGCTCCACATGCAGGTTTCACATGCCACCAACTCCCCATTCACAGGCAACATCAGCGCCACAGCCGTTTTCAGATAGCCCTCAATGCAAAGGCTCTAGACGCAAATAGTGGTGTGAGAGCTAATTCAATCAAGGAAACACTGCATGTTGGTAAAGGGCATATTGAAGAAGAATCAGCCGAGTGGTTCTTGTGGGAGAACAACTCCATTTGGCTCACTAACTTCACACACCATCAGGCTTCCAAGCAGCTCTCAAGGAAACTCAGTTTTCACACTCTATGCTTAGTGCCCTTTGAGTGCCTCGGACTGAAATGAAGCTTGGTGAGCATCCCACACAAACGATTGTGCCACATACGGGTTTCACATGCCACCAACTCCACATTCACAGGCAACTTCAGCGCCACAGCCGTTTTCAGGTAGCCCTCAATGCAAAGGCTCTAGACGCAAATATTGGTGTGAGAGTAATTCAATCAAGGAAACACTGCATGTTGGTGAAGGGCATATTGAAGAAGAATCAGATGAGTGGTTCTTGTGGGAGAACAACTCCATTTGGCTCACTAACTTCACACACCATCAGGCTACCAAGTAGCTCTCAAGTAAACTCAGTTTTCAAACTCTATGCTTAATGCCCATTGAGGGCCTAGGATTGAAGTGAAGCTTGATGAGCATCAAACACAAACCAATGCTCCACATGCGGGTTTCACAAGCCACCAACTCCACATTCACAGACAACTTCAGCGCCACAGCCGTTTTCAGATAGCCCTCAATGCAAAGGTTCTAGACGCAAATATTAGTGTGAGAGCTAATTCAATCAAGGAAACACTGCATGTTGGTGAAGGGCATATTGAAGAAGAATCAGCCGAGTGGCTCTTGTGGGAGAACAACTCCATTTGGCTCACTAACTTCACACACCATCAGGCTTCCAAGCAGCTCTCAAGGAAACTCAGTTTTCACACTCTATGCTTAGTGCCCTTTGAGTGCATTATCTAGGAATGAACCTCTTAGAGCATCACACACAAACCAATGCTCCACATGCGGGTTTCACATGCCACCAACTCCACATTCACAGACAACTTCAGTGCCACAGCTGTTTCAGATAGCCCTCAATGCAAAGGCTCTAGACGCAAATATTGGTGTGAGAGCTAATTCAATCAAGGAAACACTGCATGTTGGTGAAGGGCATATTGAAGAAGAATCAGCCAAGTGGTTCTTGTGGGAGAACAACTCCATTTGGCTCACTAACTTCACACACCATCAGGCTTCCAAGCAGCTCTCAAGAAAACTCAGTTTTCACACTCTATGCTTAGTGCCCTTTGAGTGCCTAGGTCTGAAATGAAGCTTGGTGAGCATCCCACACAAAGCAATGCTCCACATGCGGCTTTCACATGCCACCAACTCCACATTCACAGGCAACTTCAGCGCCACAGCCGTTTTCAGATAGCCCTCAATGCAAAGGCTATAGACACAAATAGTGGTGTGAGAGCTAATTCAATCAAGGAAACACTGCATGTTGGTGAAGGGCATATTGAAGAAGAATCAGCCGAGTGGTTCTTGTGGGAGAACAACTCCATTTGGCTCACTAACTTCACACACCATCAGGCTTCCAAGCAGCTCTCAAGGAAACTCAGTTTTCACACTCTATGCTTAGTGCCCTTTGAGTGCCTAGGACTGAAATGAAGCTTGGTGAGCATCTCACACAAAGGAATGCTGCACATGCGGGTTTCACATGCCACCAACTCCACATTCACAGGCAAATTCAGCGCCACAGACGTTTTCAGATAGCCCTCAATGCAAAGGCTCTAGACGCAAATATTAGTGTGAGAGCTAATTCAATGAAGGAAACACTGCATGTTGGTGAAGGGCATATTGAAGAAGAATCAGCCAAGTGGTTCTTGTGGGAGAACAACTCCATTTGGCTCACTAACTTCACACACCATCAGGCTTCCAAGCAGCTCTCAAGGAAACTCAGTTTTCACACTCTATGCTTAGTGCCCTTTGAGTGCCTAGGACTGAAATGAAGCTGGTAGAGCATCCCACACAAACGAATGCTCCACATGCGGGTTTCTCATGCCACCAACTCCACATTCACAGGCAAATTCAGCGCCACAGACGCTTTCAGATAGCCCTCAATGCAAAGGCTCTAGACGCAAATATTAGTGTGAGAGCTAATTCAATGAAGGAAACACTGCATAATGGTAAAGGGCATATTGAAGAAGAATCAGCCGAGTGGTTCTTGTGGGAGAACAACTCCATTTGGCTCACTAACTTCACACACCATCAGGCTTCCAAGCAGCTCTCAAGGAAACTCAGTTTTCACACTCTATGCTTAGTGCCCTTTGAGTGCATTATATAGGAATGAACCTGGTAGAGCATCCGACACAAACGAATGCTCCACATGTGGGTTTCACATGCCACCAACTCCACATTCCAGGCAACATCAGAGCCACAGCCACTTTCAGATAGCCCTCAATGCAAAGGCTCTAGACGCAAATATTGGTGTGAGAGCTAATTCAATCAAGGAAACACTGCATGTTGGTGAAGGGCATATTGAAGAAGAATCAGCCGAGTGGTTCTTGTGGGAGAACAACTCCATTTGGCTCACTAACTTCACACACCATCAGGCTTCCAAGCAGCTCTCAAGGAAACTCAGTTTTCACACTCTAGGCTTAATGCCCTTTGAGTGCCTAGGCCTGAAATGAAGCTTGGTCAGCATCCCACACAAACGAATGCTCCACATGCGGGTTTCACATGCCACCAACTCCACATTCACAGGCAACTTCAGCGCCACAGCCGTTTTCAGATAGCCCTCAACGCAAAGGGTATAGACGCAAATAGTGGTGTGAGAGCTAATTCAATCAAGGAAACACTGCATGTTGGTGAAGGGCATATTGAAGAAGAATCAGCCGAGTGGTTCTTGTGGGAGAACAACTCCATTTGGCTCACTAACGTCACACACCATCAGGCTTCCAAGCAGCTCTCAAGGAAACTCAGTTTTCACACTCTATGCTTAGTGCCCTTTGAGTGCATTATCTAGGAATGAACCTGGTAGAGCATCCCACACAAACGAATGCTCCACATGCGGGTTTCACATGCCACCAACTCCACATTCACAGGCAACTTCAGCGCCACAGCCGTTTTCAGATAGCCCTCAATGCAAAGGCTCTAGACGCAAATATTGGTGTGAGAGCTAATTCAATCAAGGAAACACTGCATGTTGGTGAAGGGCATATTGAAGAAGAATCAGCCGAGTGGTTCTTGTGGGAGAACAACTCCATTTGGCTCACTAACTTCACACACCATCAGGCTTCCAAGCAGCTCTCAAGCAAACTCAGTTTTCACACTCTATGCTTAGTGCCCTTTGAGTGCTTTATCTAGGAATGAACCTGGTAGAGCATCCCATACAAACGAATGCTCCACATGCGGGTTTCACATGCCTCCAACTCCACATTCACAGACAACTTCATCGCCAAAGCCATTTTCGGATAGCCCTCAATGCAAAGGCTCTAGGCCGAAATATTGGTGTGAGAGCTAATTCAATCAAGGAAACACTGCATGTTGGTGAAGGGCATATTGAAGAAGGATCAGCCGAGTGGTTCTTGTGGGAGAACAACTCCATTTGGCTAACTAACTTCACACACCATCAGGCTTCCAAGCAGCTCTCAAGGAAACTCAGTTTTCACACTCTATGCTTAGTGCCTTTTGAGTGCATTATCTAGGAATGAACCTGGTACAGCATCCCACACAAACGAATGCTCCACATGCTTGTTTCTCATGCCACCAACTCTACATTCACAGGCAACTTCAGCGCCACAGCCGTTTTCAGATAGCCCTCAATGCAAAGGCTCTAGATGCAAATATTGGTGTGAGAGCTAATTCAATCAAGGAAACACTGCATGTTGGTGAAGGGCATATTGAAGAAGAATCAGCCGAGTGGTTCTTGTGGGAGAACAACTCCATTTGGCTCACTAACTTCACACACCATCAGGCTTCCAAGCAGCTCTCAAGGAAACTCACTTTTCACACTCTATGCTTAGTGCCCTTTGAGTGCATTATGTAGGAATGAACCTGGTACAGCATCCCACACAAACGAATGCTCCACATGCGGGTTTCACATGCCACCAACTCCACATTCACAGGCAACTTCAGCGCCACAGCCGTTTTCAGATAGCCCTCAATGCAAAGGCTCTAGATGCAAATATTTGTGTGAGAGCTAATTCAATCAAGGAAACACTGCATGTTGGTGAAGGGCATATTGAAGAAGAATCAGCCGAGTGGTTCTTGTGGGAGAACAACTCCATTTGGCTCACTAACTTCACACACCGTCAGGCTTCCAAGCAGCTCTCAAGGAAACTCAGTTTTCACACTCTATGCTTAGTGCCCTTTGAGTGCCTCGGACTGAAATGAAGCTTGGTGAGCATCCCACACAAACGAATGCTCCACATGCGGGTTTCACATGCCACCAACTCCACATTCACAGGCAACTTCAGCGCCACAGCCGTTTTCAGATAGCCCTCAATGCAAAGGCTATAGACGCAAATATTGGTGTGAGAGCTAATTCAATCAAGGAAACACTGCATGTTGCTGAAGGGCATATTTATAAGAATCAGCCGAGTGGTTCTTGTGGGAGAACAACTCCATTTGGCTCACTAACTTCACACACCATCAGGCTTCCAAGCAGCTCTCAAGGAAACTCAGTTTTCACACTCTATGCTTAGTGCCCTTTGAGTGCCTCGGACTGAAATGAAGCTTGGTGAGCATCCCACACAAACGATTGTGCCACATACGGGTTTCACATGCCACCAACTCCACATTCACAGGCAACTTCAGCGCCACAGCCGTTTTCAGATAGCCCTCAATGCAAAGGCTCTAGACGCAAATATTGTTGTGAGAGCTAATTCAATCAAAGAAACACTGCATGTTGGTGAAGGGCATATTGAAGAAGAATCAGCCGAGTGGTTCTTGTGGGACAACAACTCCATTTGGCTCACTAACGTCACACACCATCAGGCTTCCAAGCAGCTCTCAAGGAAACTCAGTTTTCACACTCTATGCTTAGTGCCCTTTGAGTGCATTATGTAGGAATGAACCTGGTAGAGCATCCCACACAAACGACTGCTCCACATGCGGGTTTCACATGCCACCAACTCCACATTCACAGGCAACTTCAGCGCCACAGCCGTTTTCAGATAGCCCTCAATGCAAAGGCTCTAGACGCAAATATTGGTGTGAGAGCTAATTCAATGAAGGAAACACTGCATAATGGTAAAGGGCATATTGAAGAAGAATCAGCCGAGTGGTTCTTGTGGGAGAACAACTCCATTTGGCTCACTAACTTCACACACCATCAGGCTTCCAAGCAGCTCTCAAGGAAACTCAGTTTTCACACTCTATGCTTAGTGCCCTTTGAGTGCCTAGGTCTGAAATGAAGCTTGGTGAGCATCCCACACAAAGCAATGCTCCACATGCGGGTTTCACATGCCACCAACTCCACATTCACAGGCAACTTCAGCGCCACAGCCGTTTTCAGATAGCCCTCAATGCAAAGGCTCTAGACACAAATAGTGGTGTGAGAGCTAATTCAATCAAGGAAACACTGCATGTTGGTGAAGGGCATATTGAAGAAGAATCAGCCGAGTGGTTCTTGTGGGAGAACAACTCCATTTGGCTCACTAACTTCACACACCATCAGGCTTCCAAGCAGCTCTCAAGGAAACTCAGTTTTCACACTCTATGCTTAGTGCCCTTTGAGTGCCTAGGACTGAAATGAAGCTTGGTGAGCATCTCACACAAAGGAATGCTGCACATGCGGGTTTCACATGCCACCAACTCCACATTCACAGGCAAATTCAGCGCCACAGACGTTTTCAGATAGCCCTCAATGCAAAGGCTCTAGACGCAAATATTAGTGTGAGAGCTAATTCAATGAAGGAAACACTGCATGTTGGTGAAGGGCATATTGAAGAAGAATCAGCCAAGTGGTTCTTGTGGGAGAACAACTCCATTTGGCTCACTAACTTCACACACCATCAGGCTTCCAAGCAGCTCTCAAGGAAACTCAGTTTTCACACTCTATGCTTAGTGCCCTTTGAGTGCCTATGACTGAAATGAAGCTTTGTGAGCATCCCACACAAACGAATGCTCCACATGCGGGTTTCTCATGCCACCAACTCCACATTCACAGGCAAATTCAGCGCCACAGACGCTTTCAGATAGCCCTCAATGCAAAGGCTCTAGACGCAAATATTAGTGTGAGAGCTAATTCAATGAAGGAAACACTGCATAATGGTAAAGGGCATATTGAAGAAGAATCAGCCGAGTGGTTCTTGTGGGAGAACAACTCCATTTGGCTCACTAACTTCACACACCATCAGGCTTCCAAGCAGCTCTCAAGGAAACTCAGTTTTCACACTCTATGCTTAGTGCCGTTTGAGTGCATTATATAGGAATGAACCTGGTAGAGCATCCGACACAAACGAATGCTCCACATGTGGGTTTCACATGCCACCAACTCCACATTCACAGGCAACATCAGAGCCACAGCCACTTTCAGATAGCCCTCAATGCAAAGGCTCTAGACGCAAATATTGGTGTGAGAGCTAATTCAATCAAGGAAACACTGCATGTTGGTGAAGGGCATATTGAAGAAGAATCAGCCGAGTGGTTCTTGTGGGAGAACAACTCCATTTGGCTCACTAACTTCACACACCATCAGGCTTCCAAGCAGCTCTCAAGGAAACTCAGTTTTCACACTCTATGCTTAGTGCCCTTTGAGTGCCTTGGACTGAAATGAAGCTTGGTGAGCATCACACACAAACGAATGCTCCACATGCGGGTTTCACATGCCACCAACTCCACATTCACAGGCAACTTCAGCGCCACAGCCGTTTTCAGATAGCCCTCAATGCAAAGGCTCTAGACAGAAATAATGGCGTGAGAGCTAATTCAATCAAGGAAACACTGCATGTTGGTGAAGGGCATATTGAAGAAGAATCAGCCGAGTGGTTCTTGTGGGAGAACAACTCCATTTGGCTCACTAACTTCACACACCATCAGACTTCCAAGCAGCTCTCAAGGAAACTCAGTTTTCACACTCTATGCTTAGTGCCCTTTGAGTGCATTATCTAGGAATGACATTGGTAGAGCATCCCACACAAACGACTGCTCCACATGCGGGTTTCACATGCCACCAACTCCACATTCACAGGCAACTTCAGCGCCACAGCCGTTTTCAGATAGCCCTCAATGCAAAGGCTCTAGACGCAAATAGTGGTGTGAGAGCTAATTCAATCAAGGAAACACTGCATGTTGGTGAAGGGCATATTGAAGAAGAATCAGCCGAGTGGTTCTTGTGGGAGAACAACTCCATTTGGCTCACTAACTTCACACACCATCAGGCTTCCAAGCAGCTCTCAAGGAAACTCAGTTTTCACACTCTAGGCTTAATGCCCTTTGAGTGCCTAGGCCTGAAATGAAGCTTGGTCAGCATCCCACACAAACGAATGCTCCACATGCGGGTTTCACATGCCACCAACTCCACATTCACAGGCAACTTCAGCGCCACAGCCGTTTTCAGATAGCCCTCAACGCAAAGGCTATAGACGCAAATAGTGGTGTGAGAGCTAATTCAATCAAGGAAACACTGCATGTTGGTGAAGAGCATATTGAAGAAGAATCAGCCGAGTGGTTCTTGTGGGAGAACAACTCCATTTGGCTCACTAACGTCACACACCATCAGGCTTCCAAGCAGCTCTCAAGGAAACTCAGTTTTCACACTCTATGCTTAGTGCCCTTTGAGTGCATTATCTAGGAATGAACCTGGTAGAGCATCCCATACAAACGAATGCTCCACATGCGGGTTTCACATGCCTCCAACTCCACATTCACAGACAACTTCATCGCCAAAGCCATTTTCGGATAGCCCTCAATGCAAAGGGTCTAGGCCGAAATATTGGTGTGAGAGCTAATTCAATCAAGGAAACACTGCATGTTGGTGAAGGGCATATTGAAGAAGGATCAGCTGAGTGGTTCTTGTGGGAGAACAACTCCATTTGGCTAACTAACTTCACACACCATCAGGCTTCCAAGCAGCTCTCAAGGAAACTCAGTTTTCACACTCTATGCTTAGTGCCTTTTGAGTGCATTATCTAGGAATGAACCTGGTACAGCATCCCACACAAACGAATGCTCCACATGCTTGTTTCTCATGCCACCAACTCTACATTTACCGGCAACTTCAGCGCCACAGCCGTTTTCAGATAGCCCTCAATGCAAAGGCTCTAGATGCAAATATTGGTGTGAGAGCTAATTCAATCAAGGAAACACTGCATGTTGGTGAAGGGCATATTGAAGAAGAATCAGCCGAGTGGTTCTTGTGGGAGAACAACTCCATTTGGCTCACTAACTTCACACACCATCAGGCTTCCAAGCAGCTCTCAAGGAAACTCACTTTTCACACTCTATGCTTAGTGCCCTTTGAGTGCATTATGTAGGAATGAACCTGGTACAGCATCCCACACAAACGAATGCTCCACATGCGGGTTTCACATGCCACCAACTCCACATTCACAGGCAACTTCAGCGCCACAGCCGTTTTCAGATAGCCCTCAATGCAAAGGCTCTAGGCCGAAATATTGGTGTGAGAGCTAATTCAATCAAGGAAACACTGCATGTTGGTGAAGGGCATATTGAAGAAGGATCAGCCGAGTGGTTCTTGTGGGAGAACAACTCCATTTGGCTCACTAACTTCACACACCATCAGGCTTCCAAGCAGCTCTCAAGGAAACTCAGTTTTCACACTCTATGCTTAGTGCCCTTTGAGTGCATTATCTAGGAATGAACCTGGTAGAGCATCCCACACAAACGAATGCTCCACATGCGGGTTTCACATGCCACCAACTCCCCATTCACAGGCAACATCAGCGCCACAGCCGTTTTCAGATAGCCCTCAATGCAAAGGCTCTAGACGCAAATAGTGGTGTGAGAGCTAATTCAATCAAGGAAACACTGCATGTTGGTAAAGGGCATATTGAAGAAGAATCAGCCGAGTGGTTCTTGTGGGAGAACAACTCCATTTGGCTCACTAACTTCACACACCATCAGGCTTCCAAGCAGCTCTCAAGGAAACTCAGTTTTCACACTCTATGCTTAGTGCCCTTTGAGTGCCTCGGACTGAAATGAAGCTTGATGAGCATGCCACACAAACGATTGCTCCACATGCGGGTTTCACATGCCACCAACTGCACATTTACCGGCAACTTCAGCGCCACAGCCGTTTTCAGATAGCCCTCAATGCAAAGGCTATAGACGCAAATAGTGGTGTGAGAGCTAATTCAATCAAGGAAACACTGCATGTTGGTGAAGGGCATATTTATAAGAATCAGCTGAGTGGTTCTTGTGGGAGAACAACTCCATTTGGCTCACTAACTTCACACACCATCAGGCTTCCAAGCAGCTCTCAAGGAAACTCAGTTTTCACACTCTATGCTTAGTGCCCTTTGAGTGCATTATCTAGGAATGAACCTGGTAGAGCATCCCACACAAACAAATGCTCCACATGCGGGTTTCACATGCCACCAACTCCCCATTCACAGGCAACATCAGCGCCACAGCCGTTTTCAGATAGCCCTCAATGCAAAGGCTCTAGACGCAAATAGTGGTGTGAGAGCTAATTCAATCAAGGAAACACTGCATGTTGGTAAAGGGCATATTGAAGAAGAATCAGCCGAGTGGTTCTTGTGGGAGAACAACTCCATTTGGCTCACTAACTTCACACACCATCAGGCTTCCAAGCAGCTCTCAAGGAAACTCAGTTTTCACACTCTAGGCTTAGTGCCCTTTGAGTGTATTATCGAGGAATGACACTGGTAGAGCATCCCACACAAACGACTGCTCCACATGCTTGTTTCTCATGTCACCAACTCTACATTTACCTGCAACTTTAGCGCCACAGCCGTTTTCAGATAGCCCTCAATGCAAAGGCTCTAGACGCAAATATTGGTGTGAGAGCTAATTCAATCAAGGAAACACTGCATGTTGGTGAAGGGTATATTGAATAAGAATCAGCCGAGTGGTTCTTGTGGGAGAACAACTCCATTTGGCTCACTAACTTCACAAACCATCAGGCTTCCAAGCAGCTCTCAAGGAAACTCAGTTTTCACACTCTATGCTTAGAGCCTTTTGAGTGCATTATGTAGGAATGAACCTGGTACAGCATCCCACACAAACGAATGCTCCACATGCGGGTTTCACATGCCACCAACTCCACATTCACAGGCAACTTTAGCGCCACAGCCATTTCCAGATAGCCCTCAATGCAAAGGCTCTAGACGCAAATATTGGTGTGAGAGCTAATTCAATCAAGGAAACACTGCATGTTGGTGAAGGGCATATTGAAGAAGAATCAGCTGAGTGGTTCTTGTGGGAGAACAACTCCATTTGGCTCACTAACTTCACACACCATCAGGCTTCCAAGCAGCTCTCAAGGAAACTCAGTTTTCACACTCTATGCTTAGTGCCCTTTGAGTGCCTCGGACTGAAATGAAGCTTGGTGAGCATCCCACACAAACGATTGTGCCACATGCGGGTTTCACATGCCACCAACTCCACATTCACAGGCAACTTCAGCGCCACAGCCGTTTTCAGATAGCCCTCAATGCAAAGGCTCTAGACGCAAATATTGTTGTGAGAGCTAATTCAATCAAAGAAACACTGCATGTTGGTGAAGGGCATATTGAAGAAGAATCAGCCGAGTGGTTCTTGTGGGACAACAACTCCATTTGGCTCACTAACGTCACACACCATCAGGCTTCCAAGCAGCTCTCAAGGAAACTCAGTTTTCACACTCTATGCTTAGTGCCCTTTGAGTGCATTATGTAGGAATGAACCTGGTAGAGCATCCCACACAAACGACTGCTCCACATGCGGGTTTCACATGCCACCAACTCCACATTCACAGGCAACTTCAGCGCCACAGCCGTTTTCAGATAGCCCTCAATGCAAAGGCTCTAGACGCAAATATTGGTGTGAGAGCTAATTCAATCAAGGAAACAATGCATGTTGGTAAAGGGCATATTGAAGAAGAATCAGCCGAGTGGTTCTTGTGGGAGAACAACTCCATTTGGCTCACTAACTTCACACACCATCAGGCTTCCAAGCAGCTCTCAAGGAAACTCAGTTTTCACACTCTATGCTTAGTGCACTTTGAGTGCATTATCTAGGAATGACCCTGGTAGAGCATCCCACACAAACGAATGCTCCACATGCTTGTTTCTCATGCCACCAACTCTACATTTACCGGCAACTTCAGCGCCACAGCCGTTTTCAGATAGCCCTCAATGCAAAGGCTCTAGATGCAAATATTGGTGTGAGAGCTAATTCAATCAAGGAAACACTGCATGTTGGTGAAGGGCATATTGAAGAAGAATCAGCCGAGTGGTTCTTGTGGGAGAACAACTCCATTTGGCTCACTAACTTCACACACCATCAGGCTTCCAAGCAGCTCTCAAGGAAACTCAGTTTTCACACTCTATGCTTAGTGCCCTTTGAGTGCATTATCGAGGAATGAACCTGGTACAGCATCCCACACAAACGAATGCTCCACATGCGGGTTTCACATGCCACCAACTCCACATTCACAGGCAACTTCAGCGCCACAGCCGTTTTCAGATAGCCCTCAATGCAAAGGCTACAGGCGCAAATAGTGGTGTGAGAGCTAATTCAATCAAGGAAACACTGCATGTTGGTGAAGGGCATATTGAAGAAGAATCAGCTGAGTGGTTCTTGTGGGAGAACAACTCAATTTGGCTCACTAACTTCACACACCATCAGGCTTCCAAGCAGCTCTCAAGGAAACTCAGTTTTCACACTCTATGCTTAGTGCCCTTTGAGTGCCTTGGACTGAAATGAAGCTTGGTGAGCATCCCACACAAACGAATGCTCCACATGCGGGTTTCACATGCCACCAACTGCACATTCACAGGCAACTTCAGCGCCACAGCCGTTTTCAGATAGCCCTCAATGCAAAGGCTCTAGACGCAAATAGTGGTGTGAGAGCTAATTCAATCAAGGAAACACTGCATGTTGGTGAAGGGCATATTGAATAAGAATCAGCCGAGTGGTTCTTGTGGGAGAACAACTCCATTTGGCTCACTAACTTCACACACCATCAGACTTCCAAGCAGCTCTCAAGGAAACTCAGTTTTCACACTCTATGCTTAGTGCCCTTTGAGTGCATTATCGAGGAATGACCCTGGTAGAGCATCCCACAGAAACGACTGCTCCACATGCTTGTTTCTCATGCCACCAACTCTACATTTACCGGCAACTTCAGCGCCACAGCCGTTTTCAGATAGCCCTCAATGCAAAGGCTCTAGATGCAAATATTGGTGTGAGAGCTAATTCAATCAAGGAAACACTGCATGTTGGTGAAGGGCATATTGAATAAGAATCAGCCGAGTGGTTCTTGTGGGAGAACAACTCCATTTGGCTCACTAACTTCACAAACCATCAGGCTTCCAAGCAGCTCTCAAGGAAACTCAGTTTTCACACTCTATGCTTAGTGCCCTTTGAGTGCATTATCTAGGAATGAACCTGGTAGAGCATCCCACACAAACGAATGCTCCACATGCGGGTTTCACATGCCACCAACTGCACATTTACCGGCAACTTCAGCGCCACAGCCGTTTTCAGATAGCCCTCAATGCAAAGGCTCTAGACGCAAATAGTGGTGTGAGAGCTAATTCAATCAAAGAAACACTGCATGTTGGTGAAGGGCATATTGAAGAAGAATCAGCCGAGTGGTTCTTGTGGGAGAACAACTCCATTTGGCTCACTAACTTCACAAACCATCAGGCTTCCAAGCAGCTCTCAAGGAAACTCAGTTTTCACACTCTATGCTTAGTGCCCTTTGAGTGCATTATCTAGGAATGATCCTGGTAGAGCATCCCACACAAACGAATGCTCCACATGCGGGTTTCACATGCCTCGAACTCCACATTCACAGGCAACTTCAGCGCCACAGCCGTTTTCACATAGCGCTCAATGCAAAGGCTCTAGATGCAAATATTGGTGTGAGAGCTAATTCAATCAAGGAAACACTGCATGTTGGTGAAGGGCATATTTATAAGAATCAGCTGAGTGGTTCTTGTGGGAGAACAACTCCATTTGGCTCACTAACGTCACACACCATCAGGCTTCCAAGCAGCTCTCAAGGAAACTCAGTTTTCACACTCTATGCTTAGTGCCCTTTGAGTGCCTTGGAGTGAAATGACGCTTGGTGAGCATCCCACACAAACGAATGCTCCACATGCGGGTTTCACATGTCACCAATTCCACATTCACAGGCAACTTCAGCGCCACAGCCGTTTTCAGATAGCCCTCAATGCAAAGGCTCTAGATGCAAATATTGGTGTGAGAGCTAATTCAATCAAGGAAACACTGCATGTTGGTGAAGGGCATATTGAATAAGAATCAGCTGAGTGGTTCTTGTGGGAGAACAACTCCATTTGGCTCACTAACTTCGCACACCATCAGGCTTCCAAGCAGCTCTCAAGGAAACTCAGTTTTCACACTCTATGCTTAGTGCCCTTTGAGTGCCTAGGACTGAAATAAAGCTTGGTGAGCATCCCACACAAACGAATGCTCCACATGCGGGTTTCACATGCCACCAACTCCACATTCACAGGCAACTTCAGCGCCACAGCCGTTTTCAGATAGCCCTGAATGCAAAGGCTCTAGACGCAAATAGTGTTGTGAGAGCTAATTCAATCAAGGAAACACTGCATGTTGGTGAAGGGCATATTGAAGAAGAATCAGCCGAGTGGTTCTTGTGGGAGAACAACTCCATTTGGCTCACTAACTTCACACACCATCAGGCTTCCAAGCAGCTCTCAAGGAAACTCAGTTTTCACACTCTATGCTTAGTGCCCTTTGAGTGCATTATCTAGGAATGAACCTGGTAGAGCATCCCACACAAACGAATGCTCCACATGCGGGTTTCACATGCCACCAACTCCACATTCACAGGCAACTTCAGCGCCACAGCCATTTTCAGATAGCCCTCAATGCAAAGGCTCTAGACGCAAATAGTGGTGTGAGAGCTAATTCAATCAAGGAAACACTGCATGTTGGTGAAGGGCATATTGAAGAAGAATCAGCCGAGTGGTTCTTGTGGGAGAACAACTCCATTTGGCTCACTAACTTCACACACCATCAGGCTTCCAAGCAGCTCTCAAGGAAACTCAGTTTTCACACTCTATGCTTAGTGCCCTTTGAGTGCCTAGGACAAAATGAAGCTTGGTGAGCATCCCACACAAACGAATGCTCCACATGCGGGTTTCTCATGCCACCAACTCCACATTCACAGGCAACTTCAGCGCCAAAGCAGTTTTCAGGTAGCCCTCAATGCAAAGGCTCTAGACGCAAATATTGGTGTGAGAGCTAATTCAATCAAGGAAACACTGCATGTTGGTGAAGGGCATATTGAAGAAGAATCAGCCGAGTGGTTCTTGTGGGACAACAACTCCATTTGGCTCACTAACGTCACACACCATCAGGCTTCCAAGCAGCTCTCAAGGAAACTCAGTTTTCACACTCTATGCTTAGTGCACTTTGAGTGCATTATCTAGGAATGACCCTGGTAGAGCATCCCACACAAACGAATGCTCCACATGCTTGTTTCTCATGCCACCAACTCTACATTTACCGGCAACTTCAGCGCCACAGCCGTTTTCAGATAGCCCTCAATGCAAAGGCTCTAGATGCAAATATTGGTGTGAGAGCTAATTCAATCAAGGAAACACTGCATGTTGGTGAAGGGCATATTGAAGAAGAATCAGCCGAGTGGTTCTTGTGGGAGAACAACTCCATTTGGCTCACTAACTTCACACACCATCAGGCTTCCAAGCAGCTCTCAAGGAAACTCAGTTTTCACACTCTATGCTTAGTGCCCTTTGAGTGCATTATGTAGGAATGAACCTGGTACAGCATCCCACACAAACGAATGCTCCACATGCGGGTTTCACATGCCACCAACTCCACATTCACAGGCAACTTCAGCGCCACAGCCGTTTTCAGATAGCCCTCAATGCAAAGGCTACAGGCGCAAATAGTGGTGTGAGAGCTAATTCAATCAAGGAAACACTGCATGTTGGTGAAGGGCATATTGAAGAAGAATCAGCTGAGTGGTTCTTGTGGGAGAACAACTCAATTTGGCTCACTAACTTCACACACCATCAGGCTTCCAAGCAGCTCTCAAGGAAACTCAGTTTTCACACTCTATGCTTAGTGCCCTTTGAGTGCCTTGGACTGAAATGAAGCTTGGTGAGCATCCCACACAAACGAATGCTCCACATGCGGGTTTCACATGCCACCAACTGCACATTCACAGGCAACTTCAGCGCCACAGCCGTTTTCAGATAGCCCTCAATGCAAAGGCTCTAGACGCAAATAGTGGTGTGAGAGCTAATTCAATCAAGGAAACACTGCATGTTGGTGAAGGGCATATTGAATAAGAATCAGCCGAGTGGTTCTTGTGGGAGAACAACTCCATTTGGCTCACTAACTTCACACACCATCAGACTTCCAAGCAGCTCTCAAGGAAACTCAGTTTTCACACTCTATGCTTAGTGCCCTTTGAGTGCATTATCGAGGAATGAACCTGGTAGAGCATCCCACAGAAACGACTGCTCCACATGCTTGTTTCTCATGCCACCAACTCTACATTTACCGGCAACTTCAGCGCCACAGCCGTTTTCAGATAGCCCTCAATGCAAAGGCTCTAGATGCAAATATTGGTGTGAGAGCTAATTCAATCAAGGAAACACTGCATGTTGGTGAAGGGCATATTGAATAAGAATCAGCCGAGTGGTTCTTGTGGGAGAACAACTCCATTTGGCTCACTAACTTCACAAACCATCAGGCTTCCAAGCAGCTCTCAAGGAAACTCAGTTTTCACACTCTATGCTTAGTGCCCTTTGAGTGCATTATCTAGGAATGAACCTGGTAGAGCATCCCACACAAACGAATGCTCCACATGCGGGTTTCACATGCCACCAACTCCATATTCACAGGCAACTTCAGCGCCACAGCCGTTTTCAGAGCCCTCAATGCAAAGGCTCTAGACGCAAATAGTGGTGTGAGAGCTAATTCAATCAAAGAAACACTGCATGTTGGTGAAGGGCATATTGAAGAAGAATCAGCCGAGTGGTTCTTGTGGGAGAACAACTCCATTTGGCTCACTAACTTCACAAACCATCAGGCTTCCAAGCAGCTCTCAAGGAAACTCAGTTTTCACACTCTATGCTTAGTGCCCTTTGAGTGCATTATCTAGGAATGATCCTGGTAGAGCATCCCACACAAACGAATGCTCCACATGCGGGTTTCACATGCCTCCAACTCCACATTCACAGGCAACTTCAGCGCCACAGCCGTTTTCACATAGCGCTCAATGCAAAGGCTCTAGATGCAAATATTGGTGTGAGAGCTAATTCAATCAAGGAAACACTGCATGTTGGTGAAGGGCATATTTATAAGAATCAGCTGAGTGGTTCTTGTGGGAGAACAACTCCATTTGGCTCACTAACGTCACACACCATCAGGCTTCCAAGCAGCTCTCAAGGAAACTCAGTTTTCACACTCTATGCTTAGTGCCCTTTGAGTGCCTTGGAGTGAAATGACGCTTGGTGAGCATCCCACACAAACGAATGCTCCACATGCGGGTTTCACATGTCACCAATTCCACATTCACAGGGCAACTTCAGCGCCACAAGCCGTTTTCAGATAGCCCTCAATGCAAAGGCTCTAGATGCAAATATTGGTGTGAGAGCTAATTCAATCAAGGAAACACTGCATGTTGGTGAAGGGCATATTGAATAAGAATCAGCTGAGTGGTTCTTGTGGGAGAACAACTCCATTTGGCTCACTAACTTCGCACACCATCAGGCTTCCAAGCAGCTCTCAAGGAAACTCAGTTTTCACACTCTATGCTTAGTGCCCTTTGAGTGCCTAGGACTGAAATAAAGCTTGGTGAGCATCCCACACAAACGAATGCTCCACATGCGGGTTTCACATGCCACCAACTCCACATTCACAGGCAACTTCAGCGCCACAGCCGTTTTCAGATAGCCCTGAATGCAAAGGCTCTAGACGCAAATAGTGTTGTGAGAGCTAATTCAATCAAGGAAACACTGCATGTTGGTGAAGGGCATATTGAAGAAGAATCAGCCGAGTGGTTCTTGTGGGAGAACAACTCCATTTGGCTCACTAACTTCACACACCATCAGGCTTCCAAGCAGCTCTCAAGGAAACTCAGTTTTCACACTGTATGCTTAGTGCCCTTTGAGTGCATTATCTAGGAATGAACCTGGTAGAGCATCCCACACAAACGAATGCTCCACATGCGGGTTTCACATGCCACCAACTCCACATTCACAGGCAACTTCAGCGCCACAGCCATTTTCAGATAGCCCTCAATGCAAAGGCTCTAGACGCAAATAGTGGTGTGAGAGCTAATTCAATCAAGGAAACACTGCATGTTGGTGAAGGGCATATTGAAGAAGAATCAGCCGAGTGGTTCTTGTGGGAGAACAACTCCATTTGGCTCACTAACTACACACACCATCAGGCTTCCAAGCAGCTCTCAAGGAAACTCAGTTTTCACACTCTATGCTTAGTGCCCTTTGAGTGTCTAGGACAAAATGAAGCTTGGTGAGCATCCCACACAAACGAATGCTCCACATGCGGGTTTCTCATGCCACCAACTCCACATTCACAGGCAACTTCAGCGCCAAAGCAGTTTTCAGGTAGCCCTCAATGCAAAGGCTCTAGACGCAAATATTGGTGTGAGAGCTAATTCAATCAAGGAAACACTGCATGTTGGTGAAGGGCATATTGAAGAAGAATCAGCCGAGTGGTTCTTGTGGGAGAACAACTCCATTTGGCTCACTAACTTCACACACCATCAGGCTTCCAAGCAGCTCTCAAGGAAACTCAGTTTTCACACTCTATGCTTAGTGCCCTTTGAGTGCATTATCTAGGAATGAACCTGGTAGAGCATCCCACACAAACGAATGCTCCACATGCGGGTTTCACATGCCACCAACTCCACATTCACAGGCAACTTCAGCGCCACAGCCGTTTTCACATAGCGCTCAATGCAAAGGCTCTAGACGCAAATATTGGTGTGAGAGCTAATTCAATCAAGGAAACACTGCATGTTGGTGAAGGGCATATTGAAGAAGAATCAGCCGAGTGGTTCTTGTGGGAGAACAACTCCATTTGGCTCACTAACTTCACACACCATCAGGCTTCCAAGCAGCTCTCAAGGAAACTCAGTTTTCACACTCTATGCTTAGTGCCCTTTGAGTGCATTATGTAGGAATGACCCTGGTAGAGCATCCCACACAAACGAATGCTCCACATGCGGGTTTCACATGCCACCAACTCCCCATTCAGAGGCAACTTCAGCGCCACAGCTGTTTTCACATAGCGCTCAATGCAAAGGCTCTAGACGCAAATATTGGTGTGAGAGCTAATTCATTCAAGGAAACACTGCATGTTGGTGAAGGGCATATTTATAAGAATCAGCTGAGTGGTTCTTGTGGGAGAACAACTCCATTTGGCTCACTAACTTCACACACCATCAGGCTTCCAAGCAGCTCTCAAGGAAACTCAGTTTTCACACTCTATGCTTAGTGCCCTTTGAGTGCATTATCTAGGAATGAACCTGGTAGAGCATCCCACACAAACGAATGCTCCACATGCGGGTTTCACATGCCACCAACTCCCCATTCACAGGCAACATCAGCGCCACAGCTGTTTTCAGATAGCCCTCAATGCAAAGGCTCTAGACGCAAATATTGGTGTGAGAGCTAATTCAATCAAGGAAACACTGCATGTTGGTGAAGGGCATATTGAATAAGAATCAGCTGAGTGGTTCTTGTGGGAGAACAACTCCATTTGGCTCACTAACGTCGCACACCATCAGGCTTCCAAGCAGCTCTCAAGGAAACTCAGTTTTCACACTCTATGCTTAGTGCCCTTTGAGTGCATTATGTAGGAATGACCCTGGTAGAGCATCCCACACAAACGAATGCTCCACATGCGGGTTTCACATGCCACCAACTCCACATTCACAGGCAACTTCAGCGCCACAGCCATTTTCAGATAGCCCTCAATGCAAAGGCTCTAGACGCAAATATTGGTGTGAGAGCTAATTCAATCAAGGAAACACTGCATGTTGGTGAAGGGCATATTGAAGAAGAATCAGCCGAGTGGTTCTTGTGGGAGAACAACTCCATTTGGCTCACTAACTTCACACACCATCAGGCTTCCAAGCAGCTCTCAAGCAAACTCAGTTTTCACACTCTATGCTTAGTGCACTTTGAGTGCATTATCTAGGAATGACCCTGGTAGAGCATCCCACACAAACGAATGCTCCACATGCTTGTTTCTCATGCCACCAACTCTACATTTACCGGCAAAGTCAGCGCCACAGCCGTTTTCAGATAGCCCTCAATGCAAAGGCTCTAGATGCAAATATTGGTGTGAGAGCTAATTCAATCAAGGAAACACTGCATGTTGGTGAAGGGCATATTGAAGAAGAATCAGCCGAGTGGTTCTTGTGGGAGAACAACTTCATTTGGCTCACTAACTTCACAAACCATCAGGCTTCCAAGCAGCTCTCAAGGAAACTCAGTTTTCACACTCTATGCTTAGTGCCCTTTGAGTGCATTATCTAGGAATGAACCTGGTACAGCATCCCACACAAATGAATGCTCCACATGCGGGTTTCACATGCCACCAACTCCCCATTCACAGGCAACTTCAGCGCCACAGCCGTTTTCAGATAGCCCTCAATGCAAAGGCTCTAGACGCAAATAGTGGTGTGAGAGCTAATTCAATCAAGGAAACACTGCATGTTGGTGAAGGGCATATTGAATAAGAATCAGCTGAGTGGTTCTTGTGGGAGAACAACTCCATTTGGCTCACTAACTTCACACACCATCAGGCTTCCAAGCAGCTCTCAAGGAAACTCAGTTTTCACACTTTATGCTTAGTGCTCTTTGAGTGCCTCGGACTGAAATGAAGCTTGGTCAGCATCCCACACAAACGATTGCGCCACATGCGGGTTTCACATGCCACCAACTCCACATTCACAGGCAACTTCAGCGCCACAGACGTTTTCAGATAGCCCTCAATGCAAAGGCTCTAGACGCAAATATTGGTGTGAGAGCTAATTCAATCAAAGAAACACTGCATGTTGGTGAAGGGCATATTGAATAAGAATCAGCCGAGTGGTTCTTGTGGGAGAACAACTCCATTTGGCTCACTAACTTCACACACCTTTAGGCTTCCAAGCAGCTCTCAAGGAAAAGTTTTCACACTCTATGCTTAGTGCCCTTTGAGTGCATTATCTAGGAATGACCCTGGTAGAGCATCCCACACAAACGACTGCTCCACATGCGGGTTTCACATGCACACCAACTCCACATTCACAGGCAACTTCAGCGCCACAGCCGTTTTCAGATAGCCCTCAATGCAAAGGCTCTAGACGCAAATATTGGTGTGAGAGCTAATTCAATCAAGGAAACACTGCATGTTGGTGAAGGGCATATTGAAGAAGAATCAGCCGAGTGGTTCTTGTGAGAGAACAACTCCATTTGGCTCACTAACTTCACACACCATCAGGCTTCCAAGCAGCTCTCAAGCAAACTCAGTTTTCACACTCTATGCTTAGTGCACTTTGAGTGCATTATCTAGGAATGACCCTGGTAGAGCTATCCCACACAAACGAATGCTCCACATGCTTGTTTCTCATGCCACCAACTCTACATTTACCGGCAAAGTCAGCGCCACAGCTGTTTTCAGATAGCCCTCAATGCAAAGACTCTAGATGCAAATATTGGGTGTGAGAGCTAATTCAATCAAGGAAACACTGCATGTTGGTGAAGGGCATATTGAATGAAGAATCAGCCGAGTGGTTCTTGTGGAGAACAACTTCATTTGGCTCACTAACTTCACACACCATCAGGCTTCCAAGCAGCTCTCAAGGAAACTCAGTTTTCACACTCTATGCTTAGTGCCCTTTGAGTGCATTATCTAGGAATGAACCTGGTACAGCATCCCACACAAACGAATGCTCCACATGCGGGTTTCACATGCCACCAACTCCCCATTCACATGCAACTTCAGCGCCACAGCCGTTTTTCAGATAGCCCTCAATGCAAAGGCTCTAGACGCAAATATTTGTGTGAGAGCTAATTCAATCAAGGAAACACTGCATGTTGGTGAAGGGCATATTGAAGAAGAATCAGCTGAGTGGTTCTTGTGGGAGAACAACTCCATTTGGCTCACTAACTTCACCACACCATCAGGCTTCCAAGCAGCTCTCAAGGAAACTCAGTTTTCACACTTTATGCTTAGTGCTCTTTGAGTGCCTCGGACTGAAATGAAGCTTGGGTGAGCATCCCACACAAACGATTGCACCACATGCGGGTTTCACATGCCACCAACTCCACATTCACAGGCAACTTCAGCGCCACAGCCGTTTTCAGATAGCCCTCAATGCAAAGGCTCTAGACGCAAATATTGGTGTGAGAGCTAATTCAATCAAGGAAACACTGCATGTTGGTGAAGGGCATATTGAAGAAGAATCAGCCGAGTGGTTCTTGTGAGAGAACAACTCCATTTGGCTCACTAACTTCACACACCATCAGGCTTCCAAGCAGCTCTCAAGCAAACTCAGTTTTCACACTCTATGCTTAGTGCACTTTGAGTGCATTATCTAGGAATGACCCTGGTAGAGCATCCCACACAAACGAATGCTCCACATGCTTGTTTCTCATGCCACCAACTCTACATTTACCGGCAAAGTCAGCGCCACAGCCGTTTTCAGATAGCCCTCAATGCAAAGACTCTAGATGCAAATATTGGTGTGAGAGCTAATTCAATCAAGGAAACACTGCATGTTGGTGAAGGGCATATTGAAGAAGAATCAGCCGAGTGGTTCTTGTGGGAGAACAACTTCATTTGGCTCACTAACTTCACACACCATCAGGCTTCCAAGCAGCTCTCAAGGAAACTCAGTTTTCACACTCTATGCTTAGTGCCCTTTGAGTGCATTATCTAGGAATGAACCTGGTACAGCATCCCACACAAACGAATGCTCCACATGCGGGTTTCACATGCCACCAACTCCCCATTCACAGGCAACTTCAGCGCCACAGCCGTTTTCAGATAGCCCTCAATGCAAAGGCTCTAGACGCAAATATTGGTGTGAGAGCTAATTCAATCAAGGAAACACTGCATGTTGGTGAAGGGCATATTGAAGAAGAATCAGCTGAGTGGTTCTTGTGGGAGAACAACTCCATTTGGCTCACTAACTTCACACACCATCAGGCTTCCAAGCAGCTCTCAAGGAAACTCAGTTTTCACACTTTATGCTTAGTGCTCTTTGAGTGCCTCGGACTGAAATGAAGCTTGGTGAGCATCCCACACAAACGATTGCGCCACATGCGGGTTTCACATGCCACCAACTCCACATTCACCGTCAACTTCAGCGCCACAGACGTTTTCAGATAGCCCTCAATGCAAAGGCTCTAGACGCAAATATTGGTGTGAGAGCTAATTCAATCAAGGAAACACTGCATGTTGGTGAAGGGCATATTGAAGAAGAATCAGCCGAGTGGTTCTTGTGGGAGAACAACTCCATTTGGCTTACTAACTTCACACACCATCAGGCTTCCAAGCAGCTCTCAAGGAAACTCAGTTTTCACACTCTATGCTTAGTGCCCTTTGAGTGCATTATGTAGGAATGAACCGGGTACAGCATCCCACACAAACGAATGCTCCACATGCGGGTTTCACATGCCCCCAACTCCACATTCACAGGCAACTTCAGCGCCACAGCCGTTTTCAGATAGCCCTCAATGCAAAGGCTCTAGACGCAAATATTGGTGTGAGAGCTAATTCAATCAAGTAAACACTGCATGTTGGTGAAGGGCATATTGAAGAAGAATCAGCCGAGTGGTTCTTGTGGGAGAACAACTCCATTTGGCTCACTAACTTCACACACCATCAGGCTTCCAAGCAGCTCTCAAGGAAACTCAGTTTTCACACTCTATGCTTAGTGCTCTTTGAGTGCCTCGGACTGAAATGAAGCTTGGTGAGCATCCCACACAAACGAATGCTCCACATGCGGGTTTCACATGCCACCAACTCCACATTCACAGGCAACTTTAGCGCCACAGCCATTTTCAGATAGCCCTCAATGCAAAGGCTCTAGACGCAAATATTGGTGTGAGAGCTAATTCAATCAAGGAAACACTGCATGTTGGTGAAGGGCATATTGAAGAAGAATCAGCTGAGTGGTTCTTGTGGGAGAACAACTCCATTTGGCTCACTAACTTCACACACCATCAGGCTTCCAAGCAGCTCTCAAGGAAACTCAGTTTTCACACTCTATGCTTAGTGCCTTTTGAGTGCATTATCTAGGAATGACCCTGGTAGAGCATCCCACACAAACGAATGCTCCACATGCTTGTTTCTCATGCCACCAACTCTACATTTACCGGCAACTTCAGCGCCACAGCCGTTTTCAGATAGCCCTCAATGCAAAGGCTCTAGATGCAAATATTGGTGTGAGAGCTAATTCAATCAAGGAAACACTGCATGTTGGTGAAGGGCATATTGAAGAAGAATCAGCCGAGTGGTTCTTGTGGGAGAACAACTCCATTTGGCTCACTAACTTCACACACCATCAGGCTTCCAAGCAGCTCTCAAGGAAACTCACTTTTCACACTCTATGCTTAGTGCCCTTTGAGTGCATTATGTAGGAATGAACCTGGTACAGCATCCCACACAAACGAATTCTCCACATGCGGGTTTCACATGCCACCAACTCCACATTCACAGGCAACTTCAGCGCCACAGCCGTTTTCAGATAGCCCTCAATGCAAAGGCTCTAGATGCAAATATTTGTGGTGTGAGAGCTAATTCAATCAATTAAACACTGCATGTTGGTGAAGGGCATATTGAAGAAGAATCAGCCGAGTGGTTCTTGTGGGAGAACAACTCCATTTGGCTCACTAACTTCACACACCGTCAGGCTTCCAAGCAGCTCTCAAGGAAACTCAGTTTTCACACTCTATGCTTAGTGCCCTTTGAGTGCCTTGGACTGAAATGAAGCTTGGTGAGCATCCCACACAAACGACTGCTCCACATGCGGGTTTCACATGCCACCAACTCCACATTCACAGGCAACTTCAGCGCCACAGCCGTTTTCAGATAGCCCTCAATGCAAAGGCTCTAGACGCAAATAGTGGTGTGAGAGCTAATTCAATCAAGGAAACACTGCACGTTGGTAAAGGGCATATTGAAGAAGAATCAGCCGAGTGGTTCTTGTGGGGAGAACAACTCCATTTGGCTCACTAACTTCACACACCATCAGGCTTCCAAGCAGCTCTCAAGGAAACTCAGTTTTCACACTCTATGCTTAGTGCCCTTTGAGTGCCTCGGACTGAAATGAAGCTTGATGAGCATCCCACACAAACGATTGCTCCACATGCGGGTTTCACATGCCACCAACTGCACATTTACCGGCAACTTCAGCGCCACAGCCGTTTTCAGATAGCCCTCAATGCAAAGGCTCTAGACGCAAATAGTGGTGTGAGAGCTAATTCAATCAAGGAAACACTGCATGTTGGTGAAGGGCATATTGAATAAGAATCAGCCGAGTGGTTCTTGTGGGAGAACAACTCCATTTGGCTCACTAACTTCACACACCATCAGGCTTCCAAGCAGCTCTCAAGGAAAACTCAGTTTTCACACTCTATGCTTAGTGCCCTTTGAGTGCATTATATAGGAATGACCTGGTACAGCATCCCACACAAACGAATGCTCCACATGCGGGTTTCACATGCCACCAAACTCCACATTCACAGGCAACTTTAGCGCCACAGCCATTTTCAGATAGCCCTCAATGCAAAGGCTCTAGACGCAAATATTGGTCGTGAGAGCTAATTCAATCAAGGAAACACTGCATGTTGGTGAAGGGCATATTGAAGAAGAATCAGCTGAGTGGTTCTTGTGGGAGAACAACTCCATTTGGCTCACTAACTTCACACACCATCAGGCTTCCAAGCAGCTCTCAAGAAAACTCAGTTTTCACACTCTATGCTTAGTGCACTTTGAGTGCATTATCTAGGAATGGACCCTGGTAGAGCATCCCACACAAACGAATGCTCCACATGCTTGTTTCTCATGCCACCAACTCTACATTTACCGGCAACTTCAGCGCCACAGCCGTTTTCAGATAGCCCTCAATGCAAAGGCTCTAGATGCAAATATTGGTGTGAGAGCTAATTCAATCAAGGAAACACTGCATGTTGGTGAAGGGCATATTGAAGAAGAATCAGCCGAGTGGTTCTTGTGGGAGAACAACTCCATTTGGCTCACTAACTTCACACACCATCAGGCTTCCAAGCAGCTCTCAAGGAAACTCAGTTTTCACACTCTATGCTTAGTGCCCTTTGAGTGCATTATGTAGGAATGAACCGGGTACAGCATCCCACACAAACGAATGCTCCACATGCGGGTTTCACATGCCCCCCAACTCCACATTCACAGGCAACTTCAGCGCCACAGCCGTTTTCAGATAGCCCTCAATGCAAAGGCTCTAGACGCAAATATTGGTGTGAGAGCTAATTCAATCAAGTAAACACTGCATGTTGGTGAAGGGCATATTGAAGAAGAATCAGCCGAGTGGTTCTTGTGGGAGGAACAACTCCATTTGGCTCACTAACTTCACACACCATCAGGCTTCCAAGCAGCTCTCAAGGAAACTCAGTTTTCACACTCTATGCTTTAGTGCTCTTTGAGTGCCTCGGACTGAAATGAAGCTTGGTGAGCATCCCACACAAACGAATGCTCCACATGCGGGTTTCACATGCCACCAACTCCACATTCACAGGCAACTTTAGCGCCACAGCCATTTTCAGATAGCCCTCAATGCAAAGGCTCTAGACGCAAATATTGGTGTGAGAGCTAATTCAATCAAGGAAACACTGCATGTTGGGTGAAGGGCATATTGAAGAAGAATCAGCTGAGTTGGTTCTTGTGGGAGAACAACTCCATTTGGCTCACTAACTTCACACACCATCAGGCTTCCAAGCAGCTCTCAAGGAAACTCAGTTTTCACACTCTATGCTTAGTGCCTTTTGAGTGCATTATCTAGGGAATGACCCTGGTAGAGCATCCCACACAAACGAATGCTCCACATGCTTAGTTTCTCATGCCACCAACTCTACATTTACCGGCAACTTCAGCGCCACAGCCGTTTTCAGATAGCCCTCAATGCAAAGGCTCTAGATGCAAATATTGGTGTAGAGAGCTAATTCAATCAAGGAAACACTGCATGTTGGTGAAGGGCATATTGAAGAAGAATCAGCCGAGTGTGTTCTTGTGGGAGAACAACTCCATTTGGCTCACTAACTTCACACACCATCAGGCTTCCAAGCAGCTCTCAAGGAAACTCAGTTTTCACACTCTATGCTTAGTGCCCTTTGAGTGCATTATCTAGGAATGAACCTGGTACAGCATCCCACACAAACGAATGCTCCACATGCGGGTTTCACATGCCACCAACTCCACATTCACAGGCAACTTCAGCGCCACAGCCGTTTTCAGATAGCCCTCAATGCAAAGGCTCTAGACGCAAATATTGGGTGTGAGAGCTAATTCAATCAAGGAAACACTGCATGTTGGTGAAGGGCATATTGAAGAAGAATCAGCTGAGTGGTTCTTGTGGGAGAACAACTCCATTTGGCTCACTAACTTCACACACCATCAGGCTTCCAAGCAGCTCTCAAGGAAACTCAGTTTTCACACTTTATGCTTAGTGCTCTTTGAGTGCCTCGGACTGAAATGAAGCTTGGTGAGCATCCCACACAAACGATGTGCGCCACATGCGGGGTTTCACATGCCACCAACTCCACATTCACAGGCAACTTCAGCGCCACAGCCGTTTTCAGATAGCCCTCAATGCAAAGGCTCTAGACGCAAATATTGGTGTGAGAGCTAATTCAATCAAAGAAACACTGCATGTTGGTGAAGGGCATATTGAATAAGAATCAGCCGAGTGGTTCTTGTGGGAGAACAACTCCATTTGGCTCACTAACTTCACACACCTTTAGGCTTCCAAGCAGCTCTCAAGGAAACTCAGTTTTCACACTCTATGCTTAGTGCCCTTTGAGTGCATTATCTAGGAATGACCCTGGTAGAGCATCCCACACAAACGACTGCTCCACATGCGGGTTTCACATGCCACCAACTCCACATTCACAGGCAACTTCAGCGCCACAGCCGTTTTCAGATAGCCCTCAATGCAAAGGCTCTAGACGCAAATAGTGGTGTGAGAGCTAATTCAATCAAGGGAAACACTGCATGTTGGTGAAGGGGCATATTGAAGAAGAATCAGCCGAGTGGTTCTTGTGAGAGAAACAACTCCATTTGGCTCACTAACTTCACACACCATCAGGCTTCCAAGCAGCTCTCAAGGAAACTCAGTTATTCACACTCTATGCTTAGTGCACTTTGAGTGCATTATCTAGGAATGACCCTGGTAGAGCATCCCACACAAACGAATGCTCCACATGCTTGTTTCTCATGCCACCAACTCTACATTTACCGGCAACTTCAGCGCCACAGCCGTTTTCAGATAGCCCTCAATGCAAAGGCTCTAGACTCAAATATTGGTGTGGAGAGCTAATTCAATCAAGGAAACACTGCATGATGGTGAAGGCATATTGAATAAGAATCAGCAGAGTGGTTCTTGTGGGAGAACAACTCCATTTGGCTCACTAACTTCACACACCATCAGGCTTCCAAGCAGCTCTCAAGGAAACTCAGTTTTCACACTCTATGCTTAGTGCCCTTTGAGTGCATTATGTAGGAATGAACCTGGTACAGCATCCCACACAAACGAATGCTCCACATGCGGGTTTCACATGCCACCAACTCCACATTCACAGGCAACTTCAGCGCCACAGCCGTTTTCAGATAGCCCTCAATGCAAAGGCTCTAGACGCAAATATTGGGTGTGAGAGCTAATTCAATCAAGGAAACACTGCATGTTGGTGAAGGGCATATTGAAGAAGAATCAGCCGAGTGTGTTCTTGTGGGAGAACACCTCATTTGCCTCCACTAACTTCACACACCATCAGGCTTCCAAGCAGCTCTCAAGGAAACTCAGTTTTCACACTCTATGCTTAGTGCCCTTTGAGTGCATTTTCTAGGAATGAACCTGGTAGAGCATCCCACACAAACGAATGCTCCACATTCGGGTTTCACATGCCACCAACTCCTCATTCACCGTCAACTTCAGCGCCACAGACGTTTTCAGATAGCCCCTCAATGCAAAGGCTCTAGACGCAAATATTGGTGTGAGAGCTAATTCAATCAAGGAAACACTGCATGTTGGTGAAGGGCATATTGAAGAAGAATCAGCCGAGTGGTTCTTGTGGGAGAACAACTCCATTTGGCTTACTAACTTCACACACCATCAGGCTTCCAAGCAGCTCTCAAGGAAACTCAGTTTTCACACTCTATGCTTAGTGCCCTTTGAGTGCATTATGTAGGAATGAACCGGGTACAGCATCCCACACAAACGAATGCTCCACATGCGGGTTTCACATGCCCCCAACTCCACATTCACAGGCAACTTCAGCGCCACAGCCGTTTTCAGATAGCCCTCAATGCAAAGGCTCTAGACGCAAATATTGGTGTGTGAGAGCTAATTCAATCAAGTAAACACTGCATGTTGGTGAAGGGCATATTGAAGAAGAATCAGCCGAGTGGTTCTTGTGGTGAGAACAACTCCATTTGGCTCACTAACTTCACAAACCATCAGGCTTCCAAGCAGCTCTCAAGGAAACTCAGTTTTCACACTCTATGCTTAGTGCTCTTGAGTGCCTCGCACTGAAATGAAGCTTGGTGAGCATCCCACACAAACGAATGCTCCACATGCGGGTTTCACATGCCACCAACTCCACATTCATCACATTCACAGGCAACTTTAGCGCCACAGCCATTTTCAGATAGCCCTCAATGCAAAGGCTCTAGACGCAAATATTGGTGTGAGAGCTAATTCAATCAAGGAAAACACTGCATGTGGGTGAAGGGCATATTGAAGAAGAATCAGCTGAGTGGTTCTTGTGGGAGAACAACTCCATTTGGCTCACTAACTTCACACACCATCAGGCTTCCAAGCAGCTCTCAAGGAAACTCAGTTTTCACACTCTATGCTTAGTGCCTTTTGAGTGCATTATCTAGGAATGACCCTGGTAGAGCATCCCACACAAACGAATGCTCCACATGCTTGTTTCTCATGCCACCAACTCTACATTTACCGGCAACTTCAGCGCCACAGCCGTTTTCAGATAGCCCTCAATGCAAAGGCTCTAGATGCAAATATTGGTGTGAGAGCTAATTCAATCAAGGAAACACTGCATGTTGGTGAAGGGCATATTGAATAAGAATCAGCCGAGTGGTTCTTGTGGGAGAACAACTCCATTTGGCTCACTAACTTCACACACCATCAGGCTTCCAAGCAGCTCTCAAGGAAACTCACTTTTCACACTCTATGCTTAGTGCCTTTTGAGTGCATTATGTAGGAAGGAACCTGGTACAGCATCCCACACAAACGAATGCTCCACATGCGGGTTTCACATGCCACCAACTCCACATTCACAGGCAACTTTAGCGCCACAGCCATTTTCAGATAGCCCTCAATGCAAAGGCTCTAGACGCAAATATTGGTGTGAGAGCTAATTCAATCAAGGAAACACTGCATGTTGGTGAAGGGCATATTGAAGAAGAATCAGCTGAGTGGTTCTTGTGGGAGAACAACTCCATTTGGCTCACTAACTTCACACACCATCAGGCTTCCAAGCAGCTCTCAAGGAAACTCAGTTTTCACACTCTATGCTTAGTGCCCTTTGAGTGCCTCGGACTGAAATGAAGCTTGGTGAGCATCCCACACAAACGATTGTGCCACATGCGGGTTTCACATGCCACCAACTCCACATTCACAGGCAACTTCAGCGCCACAGACGTTTTCAGATAGCCCTCAATGCAAAGGCTCTAGACGCAAATATTGTTGTGAGAGCTAATTCAATCAAAGAAACACTGCATGTTGGTGAAGGGCATATTGAAGAAGAATCAGCCGAGTGGTTCTTGTGGGACAACAACTCCATTTGGCTCACTAACGTCACACACCATCAGGCTTCCAAGCAGCTCTCAAGGAAACTCAGTTTTCACACTCTATGCTTAGTGCCCTTTGAGTGCATTATGTAGGAATGAACCTGGTAGAGCATCCCACACAAACGACTGCTCCACATGCGGGTTTCACATGCCACCAACTCCACATTCACAGGCAACTTCAGCGCCACAGCCGTTTTCAGATAGCCCTCAATGCAAAGGCTCTAGACGCAAATATTGGTGTGAGAGCTAATTCAATCAAGGAAACACTGCATGTTGGTAAAGGGCATATTGAAGAAGAATCAGCCGAGTGGTTCTTGTGGGAGAACAACTCCATTTGGCTCACTAACTTCACACACCATCAGGCTTCCAAGCAGCTCTCAAGGAAACTCAGTTTTCACACTCTATGCTTAGTGCACTTTGAGTGCATTATCTAGGAATGACCCTGGTAGAGCATCCCACACAAACGAATGCTCCACATGCTTGTTTCTCATGCCACCAACTCTACATTTACCGGCAACTTCAGCGCCACAGCCATTTTCAGATAGCCCTCAATGCAAAGGCTACAGGCGCAAATAGTGGTGTGAGAGCTAATTCAATCAAGGAAACACTGCATGTTGGTGAAGGGCATATTGAAGAAGAATCAGCCGAGTGGTTCTTGTGGGAGAACAACTCCATTTGGCTCACTAACTTCACACACCATCAGGCTTCCAAGCAGCTCTCAAGGAAACTCAGTTTTCACACTCTATGCTTAGTGCCCTTTGAGTGCCTTGGACTGAAATGAAGCTTGGTGAGCATCCCACACAAACGATTGCTCCACATGCGGGTTTCACATGCCACCAACTGCACATTCACAGGCAACTTCAGCGCCACAGCCGTTTTCAGATAGCCCTCAATGCAAAGGCTCTAGACGCAAATAGTGGTGTGAGAGCTAATTCAATCAAGGAAACACTGCATGTTGGTGAAGGGCATATTGAAGAAGAATCAGCCGAGTGGTTCTTGTGGGAGAACAACTCCATTTGGCTCACTAACTTCACAAACCATCAGGCTTCCAAGCAGCTCTCAAGGAAACTCAGTTTTCACACTCTATGCTTAGTGCCCTTTGAGTGCATTATATAGGAATGAACCTGGTACAGCATCCCACACAAACGAATGCTCCACATGCGGGTTTCACATGCCACCAACTCCACATTCACAGGCAACTTTAGCGCCACAGCCATTTTCAGATAGCCCTCAATGCAAAGGCTCTAGACGCAAATATTGGTGTGAGAGCTAATTCAATCAAGGAAACACTGCATGTTGGTGAAGGGCATATTGAAGAAGAATCAGCTGAGTGGTTCTTGTGGGAGAACAACTCCATTTGGCTCACTAACTTCACACACCATCAGGCTTCCAAGCAGCTCTCAAGGAAACTCAGTTTTCACACTCTATGCTTAGTGCACTTTGAGTGCATTATCTAGGAATGACCCTGGTAGAGCATCCCACACAAACGAATGCTCCACATGCTTGTTTCTCATGCCACCAACTCTACATTTACCGGCAACTTCAGCGCCACAGCCGTTTTCAGATAGCCCTCAATGCAAAGGCTCTAGATGCAAATATTGGGGTGAGAGCTAATTCAATCAAGGAAACACTGCATGTTGGTGAAGGGCATATTGAAGAAGAATCAGCCGAGTGGTTCTTGTGGGAGAACAACTCCATTTGGCTCACTAACTTCACACACCATCAGGCTTCCAAGCAGCTCTCAAGGAAACTCAGTTTTCACACTCTATGCTTAGTGCCCTTTGAGTGCCTTGGACTGAAATGAAGCTTGGTGAGCATCCCACACAAACGATTGCTCCACATGCGGGTTTCACATGCCACCAACTGCACATTCACAGGCAACTTCAGCGCCACAGCCGTTTTCAGATAGCCCTCAATGCAAAGGCTCTAGACGCAAATAGTGGTGTGAGAGCTAATTCAATCAAGGAAACACTGCATGTTGGTGAAGGGCATATTGAAGAAGAATCAGCCGAGTGGTTCTTGTGGGAGAACAACTCCATTTGGCTCACTAACTTCACAAACCATCAGGCTTCCAAGCAGCTCTCAAGGAAACTCAGTTTTCACACTCTATGCTTAGTGCCCTTTGAGTGCATTATATAGGAATGAACCTGGTACAGCATCCCACACAAACGAATGCTCCACATGCGGGTTTCACATGCCACCAACTCCACATTCACAGGCAACTTTAGCGCCACAGCCATTTTCAGATAGCCCTCAATGCAAAGGCTCTAGACGCAAATATTGGTGTGAGAGCTAATTCAATCAAGGAAACACTGCATGTTGGTGAAGGGCATATTGAAGAAGAATCAGCTGAGTGGTTCTTGTGGGAGAACAACTCCATTTGGCTCACTAACTTCACACACCATCAGGCTTCCAAGCAGCTCTCAAGGAAACTCAGTTTTCACACTCTATGCTTAGTGCCCTTTGAGTGCATTATCTAGGAATGACCCTGGTAGAGCATCCCACACAAACGAATGCTCCACATGCGGGTTTCTCATGCCACCAACTCTACATTTACCGGCAACTTCAGCGCCACAGCCGTTTTCAGATAGCCCTCAATGCAAAGGCTCTAGATGCAAATATTGGTGTGAGAGCTAATTCAATCAAGGAAACACTGCATGTTGGTGAAGGGCATATTGAAGAAGAATCAGCCGAGTGGTTCTTGTGGGAGAACAACTCCATTTGGCTCACTAACTTCACACACCATCAGGCTTCCAAGCAGCTCTCAAGGAAACTCAGTTTTCACACTCTATGCTTAGTGCCCTTTGAGTGCATTATGTAGGAATGAACCTGGTAGAGCATCCCACACAAACGAATGCTCCACATGCGGGTTTCACATGCCACCAACTCCACATTCACAGGCAACTTCAGCGCCACAGCCGTTTTCAGATAGCCCTCAATGCAAAGGCTATAGGCGCAAATAGTGGTGTGAGAGCTAATTCAATCAAGGAAACACTGCATGTTGGTGAAGGGCATATTGAAGAAAAATCAGCTGAGTGGTTCTTGTGGGAGAACAAGTCCCTTTGGCTCACTAACTTCACACACCATCAGGCTTCCAAACAGCTCTCAAGGAAACTCAGTTTTCACACTCTATGCTTAGTGCCCTTTGAGTGCCTTGGACTGAAATGAAGCTTGGTGAGCATCCCACACAAACGAATGCTCCACATGCGGGTTTCACATGCCACCAACTGCACATTCACAGGCAACTTCAGCGCCACAGCCGTTTTCAGATAGCCCTCAATGCAAAGGCTCTAGACGCAAATAGTGGTGTGAGAGCTAATTCAATCAAGGAAACACTGCATGTTGGTGAAGGGCATATTGAATAAGAATCAGCCGAGTGGTTCTTGTGGGAGAACAACTCCATTTGGCTCACTAACTTCACACACCATCAGACTTCCAAGCAGCTCTCAAGGAAACTCAGTTTTCACACTCTATGCTTAGTGCCCTTTGATTGCATTATCGAGGAATGACCCTGGTAGAGCATCCCACAGAAACGACTGCTCCACATGCTTGTTTCTCATGCCACCAACTCTACATTTACAGGCAACTTCAGCGCCACAGCCGTTTTCAGATAGCCCTCAATGCAAAGGCTCTAGATGCAAATATTGGTGTGAGAGCTAATTCAATCAAGGAAACACTGCATGTTGGTGAAGGGCATATTGAATAAGAATCAGCCGAGTGGTTCTTGTGGGAGAACAACTCCATTTGGCTCACTAACTTCACAAACCATCAGGCTTCGAAGCAGCTCTCAAGGAAACTCAGTTTTCACACTCTATGCTTAGTGCCCTTTGAGTGCATTATGTAGGAATGAACCTGGTAGAGCATCCCACACAAACGAATGCTCCACATGCGGGTTTCACATGCCACCAACTCCCCATTCACAGGCAAATTCAGCGCCACAGCCGTTTTCAGATAGCCCTCAATGCAAAGGCTCTAGACGCAAATATTGGTGTGAGAGCTAATTCAATCAAGGAAACACTGCATGTTGGTGAAGGGCATATTGAAGAAGAATCAGCTGAGTGGTTCTTGTGGGAGAACAACTCCATTTGGCTCACTAACTTCACACACCATCAGGCTTCCAAGCAGCTCTCAAGGAAACTCAGTTTTCACACTCTATGCTTAGTGCACTTTGAGTGCATTATCTAGGAATGACCCTGGTAGAGCATCCCACACAAACGAATGCTCCACATGCGGGTTTCACATGCCACCAACTGCACATTCACAGGCAACTTCAGCGCCACAGCCGTTTTCAGATAGCCCTCAATGCAAAGGCTCTAGACGCAAATAGTGGTGTGAGAGCTAATTCAATCAAGGAAACACTGCATGTTGGTGAAGGGCATATTGAGTAAGAATCAGCCGAGTGGTTCCTTTGGGAGAACAACTCCATTTGGCTCACTAACTTCACACACCATCAGACTTCCAAGCAGCTCTCAAGGAAACTCAGTTTTCACACTCTATGCTTAGTGCCCTTTGAGTGCATTATCGAGGAATGACCCTGGTAGAGCATCCCACAGAAACGACTGCTCCACATGCTTGTTTCTCATGCCACCAACTCTACATTTACCGGCAACTTCAGCGCCACAGCCGTTTTCAGATAGCCCTCAATGCAAAGGCTCTAGATGCAAATATTGGTGTGAGAGCTAATTCCATCAAGGAAACACTGCATGTTGGTGAAGGGCATATTGAATAAGAATCAGCCGAGTGGTTCTTGTGGGAGAACAACTCCATTTGGCTCACTAACTTCACAAACCATCAGGCTTCCAAGCAGCTCTCAAGGAAACTCAGTTTTCACACTCTATGCTTAGTGCCCTTTGAGTGCATTATGTAGGAATGAACCTGGTAGAGCATCCCACACAAATGAATGCTCCACATGCGGGTTTCACATGCCACCAACTCCACATTCACAGGCAACTTCAGCGCCACAGCCATTTTCAGATAGCCCTCAATGCAAAGGCTCTAGACGCAAATATTGGTGTGAGAGCTAATTCAATCAAGGAAACACTGCATGTTGGTGAAGGGCATATTGAAGAAGAATCAGCTGAGTGGTTCTTGTGGGAGAACAACTCCATTTGGCTCACTAACTTCACACACCATCAGGCTTCCAAGCAGCTCTCAAGGAAACTCAGTTTTCACACTCTATGCTTAGTGCCCTTTCAGTGCCTCGGACTGAAATGAAGCTTGGTGAGCATCCCACACAAACGATTGCTCCACATGCGGGTTTCACATGCCACCAACTCCACATTCACAGGCAACTTCAGCGCCACAGCCGTTTTCAGATAGCCCTCAATGCAAAGGCTCTAGACGCAAATATTGGTGTGAGAGCTAATTCAATCAAGGAAACACTGCATGTTGGTGAAGGGCATATTGAATGAGAATCAGCTGAGTGGTTCTTGTGGGAGAACAACTCTATTTGGCTCACTAACTTCACACACCATCAGGCTTCCAAGCAGCTCTCAAGGAAACTCAGTTTTCACACTCTATGCTTAGTGCCCTTTGAGTGCATTATCGAGGAATGACCCTGGTAGAGCATCCCACACAAACGAATGCTCCACATGCGGGTTTCACATGCCACCAACTCCACATTCACAGGCAAATTCAGCGCCACAGCCATTTTCAGATAGCCCTCAATGCAAAGGGTCTAGACGCAAATATTGGTGTGAGAGCTAATTCAATCAAGGAAACACTGCATGTTGGTGAAGGGCATATTGAAGAAGAATCAGCCGAATGGTTCTTGTGGGAGAACAACTCCATTTGGCTCACTAACTTCACACACCATCAGGCTTCCAAGCAGCTCTCAAGGAAACTCACTTTTCACACTCTATGCTTAGTGCCCTTTGAGTGCATTATCTAGGAATGACCCTGGTAGAGCATCCCACACAAACGAATGCTCCACATGCTTGTTTCTCATGCCACCAACTCTACATTTACCGGCAACTTCAGCGCCACAGCCGTTTTCAGATAGCCCTCAATGCAAAGGCTCTAGATGCAAATATTGGTGTGAGAGCTAATTCAATCAAGGAAACACTGCATGTTGGTGAAGGGCATATTGAAGAAGAATCAGCCGAGTGGTTCTTGTGGGAGAACAACTCCATTTGGCTCACTAACTTCACACACCATCAGGCTTCCAAGCAGCTCTCAAGGAAACTCAGTTTTCACACTCTATGCTTAGTGCCCTTTGAGTGCATTATGTAGGAATGAACCTGGTACAGCATAACACACAAACGAATGCTCCACATGCGGGTTTCACATGCCACCAACTCCACATTCACAGGCAACTTCAGCGCCACAGCCGTTTTCAGATAGCCCTCAATGCAAAGGGTCTAGACGCAAATATTGGTGTGAGAGCTAATTCAATCAAGGAAACACTGCATGTTGGTGAAGGGCATATTGAAGAAGAATCAGCCGAGTGGTTCTTGTGGGAGAACAACTCCATTTGGCTCACTAACTTCACACACCATCAGGCTTCCAAGCACCTCTCAAGGAAACTCAGTTTTCACACTCTATGCTTAGTGCCCTTTGAGTGAAATGGACTGAAATGAAGCTTGGTGAGCATCCCACACAAACGATTGCTCCACATGCGGGTTTCACATGCCACCAACTGCACATTCACAGGCAACTTCAGCGCCACAGCCGTTTTCAGATAGCCCTCAATGCAAAGGCTATAGACGCAAATAGTGGTGTGAGAGCTAATTCAATCAAGGAAACACTGCATGTTGGTGAAGGGCATATTGAATAAGAATCAGCCGAGTGGTTCTTGTGGGAGAACAACTCCATTTGGCTCACTAACTTCACACACCATCAGACTTCCAAGCAGCTCTCAAGGAAACTCAGTTTTCACACTCTATGCTTAGTGCCCTTTGAGTGCATTATCGAGGAATGACCCTGGTAGAGCATCACACAAACGACTGCTCCACATGCGGGTTTCTCATGCCACCAACTCTACATACCGGCAACTTCAGCGCCACAGCCGTTTTCAGATAGCCCTCAATGCAAAGGCTCTAGATGCAAATATTGGTGTGAGAGCTAATTCAATCAAGGAAACACTGCATGTTGGTGAAGGGCATATTGAATAAGAATCAGCCGAGTGGTTCTTGTGGGAGAACAACTCCATTTGGCTCACTAACTTCACAAACCATCAGGCTTCCAAGCAGCTCTCAAGGAAACTCAGTTTTCACACTCTATGCTTAGTGCCCTTTGAGTGCATTATGTAGGAATGACCCTGGTAGAGCATCCCACACAAACGAATGCTCCACATGCGGGTTTCACATGCCACCAACTCCACATTCACAGGCAACTTCAGCGCCACAGCCATTTTCAGATAGCCCTCAATGCAAAGGGTCTAGACGCAAATAGTGGTGTGAGAGCTAATTCAATCAAGGAAACACTGCATGTTGGTGAAGGGCATATTGAAGAAGAATCAGCCGAGTGGTTCTTGTGGGAGAACAACTCCATTTGGCTCACTAACTTCACACACCATCAGGCTTCCAAGCAGCTCTCAAGGAAACTCAGTTTTCAGACTCTATGCTTAGTGCACTTTGAGTGCATTATCTAGGAATGACCCTGGTAGAGCATCCCACACAAACGAATGCTCCACATGCGGGTTTCTCATGCCACCAACTCTACATTTACCGGCAACTTCAGCGCCACAGCCGTTTTCAGATAGCCCTCAATGCAAAGGCTCTAGATGCAAATATTGGTGTGAGAGCTAATTCAATCAAGGAAACACTGCATGTTGGTGAAGGGCATATTGAAGAAGAATCAGCCGATTGGTTCTTGTGGGAGAACAACTCCATTTGGCTCACTAACTTCACAAACCATCAGGCTTCCAAGCAGCTCTCAAGGAAACTCAGTTTTCACACTCTATGCTTAGTGCCCTTTGAGTGCCTAGGACTGAAATGAAGCTTGGTGAGCATCCCACTCAAACGATTGCTCCACATGCGGGTTTCACATGCCACCAACTGCACATTCACAGGCAACTTCAGCGCCACAGCCGTTTTCAGATAGCCCTCAATGCAAAGGCTATAGACGCAAATAGTGGTGTGAGAGCTAATTCAATCAAGGAAACACTGCATGTTGGTGAAGGGCATATTGAATAAGAATCAGCCGAGTGGTTCTTGTGGGAGAACAACTCCATTTGGCTCACTAACTTCACACACCATCAGACTTCCAAGCAGCTCTCAAGGAAACTCAGTTTTCACACTCTATGCTTAGTGCCCTTTGAGTGCATTATCGAGGAATGACCCTGGTAGAGCATCCCACACAAACGAATGCTCCACATGCTTGTTTCTCATGCCACCAACTCTACATTTACCAGCAACTTCAGCGCCACAGCCGTTTTCAGATAGCCCTCAATGCAAAGGCTCTAGATGCAAATATTGGTGTGAGAGCTAATTCAATCAAGGAAACACTGCATGTTGGTGAAGGGCATATTGAATAAGAATCAGCCGAGTGGTTCTTGTGGGAGAACAACTCCATTTGGCTCACTAACTTCACACACCATCAGGCTTCCAAGCAGCTCTCAAGGAAACTCAGTTTTCACACTCTATGCTTAGTGCCCTTTGAGTGCATTATGTAGGAATGAACCTGGTACAGCATCCCACACAAACGAATGCTCCACATGCGGGTTTCACATGCCACCAACTCCACATTCACAGGCAAATTCAGCGCCACAGCCATTTTCAGATAGCCCTCAATGCAAAGGGTCTAGACGCAAATAGTGGTGTGAGAGCTAATTCAATCAAGGAAACACTGCATGTTGGTGAAGGGCATATTGAAGAAGAATCAGCCGAGTGGTTCTTGTGGGAGAACAACTCCATTTGGCTCACTAACTTCACACACCATCAGGCTTCCAAGCAGCTCTCAAGGAAACTCAGTTTTCACACTCTATGCTTAGTGCACTTTGAGTGCATTATCTAGGAATGACCCTGGTAGAGCATCCCACACAAACGAATGCTCCACATGCTTGTTTCTCATGCCACCAACTCTACATTTACAGGCAACTTCAGCGCCACAGCCGTTTTCAGATAGCCCTCAATGCAAAGGCTCTAGATGCAAATATTGGTGTGAGAGCTAATTCAATCAAGGAAACACTGCATGTTGGTGAAGGGCATATTGAAGAAGAATCAGCCGAGTGGTTCTTGTGGGAGAACAACTCCATTTGGCTCACTAACTTCACAAACCATCAGGCTTCCAAGCAGCTCTCAAGGAAACTCAGTTTTCACACTCTATGCTTAGTGCCCTTTGAGTGCCTAGGACTGAAATGAAGCTTGGTGAGCATCCCACACAAACGATTGCTCCACATGCGGGTTTCACATGCCACCAACTCCACATTCACAGGCAACTTCAGCGCCACAGCCGTTTTCAGATAGCCCTCAATGCAAAGGCTATAGACGCAAATAGTGGTGTGAGAGCTAATTCAATCAAGGAAACACTGCATGTTGGTGAAGGGCATATTTATAAGAATCAGCCGAGTGGTTCTTGTGGGAGAACAACTCCATTTGGCTCACTAACTTCACACACCATCAGGCTTCCAAGCAGCTCTCAAGGAAACTCAGTTTTCACACTCTATGCTTAGTGCCCTTTGAGTGCATTATCTAGGAATGAACCTGGTAGAGCATCCCACACAAACGAATGCTCCACATGCGGGTTTCACATGCCACCAACTCCACATTCACAGGCAACTTCAGCGCCACAGCCGTTTTCAGATAGCCCTCAATGCAAAGGCTCTAGACGCAAATATTGGTGTGAGAGCTAATTCAATCAAGGAAACACTGCATGTTGGTAAAGGGCATATTTATAAGAATCACCGAGTGGTTCTTGTGGGAGAACAACTCCATTTGGCTCACTAACTTCACACACCATCAGGCTTCCAAGCAGCTCTCAAGCAAACTCAGTTTTCACACTCTATGCTTAGTGCACTTTGAGTGCATTATCTAGGAATGACCCTGGTAGAGCATCCCACACAAACGAATGCTCCACATGCTTGTTTCTCATGCCACCAACTCTACATTTACCAGCTACTTCAGCGCCACAGCCGTTTTCAGATAGCCCTCAATGCAAAGGCTCTAGACGCAAATATTTGTGTGAGAGCTAATTCAATCAAGGAAACACTGCATGTTGGTGAAGGGCATATTGAAGAAGAATCAGCCGAGTGGTTCTTGTGGGAGAACAACTCCATTTGGCTCACTAACTTCACACACCATCAGGCTTCCAAGCAGCTCTCAAGGAAACTCAGTTTTCACACTCTATGCTTAGTGCCCTTTGAGTGCCTCGGACTGAAATGAAGCTTGGTGAGCATCCCACACAAACGATTGCTCCACATGCGGGTTTCACATGCCACCAACTCCACATTCACAGGCAAATTCAGCGCCACAGCCATTTTCAGATAGCCCTCAATGCAAAGGCTATAGACGCAAATATTGGTGTGAGAGCTAATTCAATCAAGGAAACACTGCATGTTGGTGAAGGGCATATTGAAGAAGAATCAGCCGAGTGGTTCTTGTGGGAGAACAACTCCATTTGGCTCACTAACTTCACACACCATCAGGCTTCCAAGCAGCTCTCAAGGAAACTCAGTTTTCACACTCTATGCTTAGTGCCCTTTGAGTGCATTATCTAGGAATGAACCTGGTAGAGCATCCCACACAAACGAATGCTCCACATGTGGGTTTCACATGCCACCAACTCCACATTCACAGGCAACTTCAGCGCCACAGACGTTTTCAGATAGCCCTCAATGCAAAGGCTCTAGACGCAAATATTGGTGTGAGAGCTAATTCAATCAAGGAAACACTGCATGTTGGTGAAGGGCATATTGAAGAAGAATCAGCCGAGTGGTTCTTGTGGGAGAACAACTCCATTTGGCTCACTAACTTCACACACCATCAGGCTTCCAAGCAGCTCTCAAGGAAACTCAGTTTTCACACTCTATGCTTAGTGCCCTTTGAGTGCATTATCTCGGAATGAACCTGGTAGAGCATCCCACACAAACGAATGCTCCACATGCGGGTTTCACATGCCACCAACTCCACATTCACAGGCAACTTCAGCGCCACAGCCGTTTTCAGATAGCCCTCAATGCAAAGGCTCTAGACGCAAATATTGCTGTGAGAGCTAATTCAATCAAGGAAACACTGCATGTTGGTGAAGGGCATATTGAAGAAGAATCAGCCGAGTGGTTCTTGTGGGAGAACAACTCCATTTGGCTCACTAACTTCACAAACCATCAGGCTTCCAAGCAGCTCTCAAGGAAACTCAGTTTTCACACTCTATGCTTAGTGCCCTTTGAGTGCATTATGTAGGAATGAACCTGGTAGAGCATCCCACACAAACGACTGCACCACATGCGGGTTTCACATGCCACCAACTCCACATTCACAGGCAACTTCAGCGCCACAGCCGTTTTCAGATAGCCCTCAATGCAAAGGCTATAGACGCAAATAGTGGTGTGAGAGCTAATTCAATCAAGGAAACACTGCATGTTGGTGAAGGGCATATTGAAGAAGAATCAGCCGAGTGGTTCTTGTGGGAGAACAACTCCATTTGGCTCACTAACTTCACACACCATCAGGCTTCCAAGCAGCTCTCAAGGAAACTCAGTTTTCACACTCTATGCTTAGTGCCCTTTGAGTGCCTCGGACTGAAATGAAGCTTGGTGAGCATCCCACACAAACGCATGCTCCACATGCGGGTTTCACATGCCACTAACTCCACATTCACAGGCAAATTCAGCGCCACAGCCGTTTTCAGATAGCCCTCAATGCAAAGGCTATAGACGCAAATATTGGTGTGAGAGCTAATTCAATCAAGGAAACACTGCATGTTGGTGAAGGGCATATTGAAGAAGAATCAGCCGAGTGGTTCTTGTGGGAGAACAACTCCATTTGGCTCACTAACTTCACACACCATCAGGCTTCCAAGCAGCTCTCAAGGAAACTCAGTTTTCACACTCTATGCTTAGTGCCCTTTGAGTGCCTCGGACTGAAATGAAGCTTGGTGAGCATCCCACACAAACGAATGCTCCACATGCGGGTTTCACATGCCACCAACTCCACATTCACAGGCAACTTCAGCGCCACAGCCGTTTTCAGATAGCCCTCAATGCAAAGGCTCTAGACGCAAATATTGGTGTGAGAGCTAATTCAATCAAGGAAACACTGCATGTTGGTGCAGGGCATATTTATAAGAATCAGCTGAGTGGTTCTTGTGGGAGAACAACTCCATTTGGCTCACTAACTTCACACACCATCAGGCTTCCAAGCAGCTCTCAAGGAAACTCAGTTTTCACACTCTATGCTTAGTGCCCTTTGAGTGCATTATGTTGGAATGAACCTGGTAGAGCATCCCACACAAACGACTGCACGACATGCGGGTTTCACATGCCACCAACTCCACATTCACAGGCAACTTCAGCGCCACAGCCGTTTTCAGATAGCCCTCAATGCAAAGGCTCTAGACGCAAATATTGGTGTGAGAGCTAATTCAATCAAGGAAACACTGCATGTTGGTGAAGGGCATATTGAAGAAGAATCAGCCGAGTGGTTCTTGTGGGAGAACAACTCCATTTGGCTCACTAACTTCACACACCATCAGGCTTCCAAGCAGCTCTCAAGGAAACTCAGTTTTCACACTCTATGCTTAGTGCCCTTTGAGTGCCTCGGACTGAAATGAAGCTTGGTGAGCATCCCACACAAACGAATGCTCCACATGCGGGTTTCACATGCCACCAACTCCACATTCACAGGCAAATTCAGCGCCACAGCCGTTTTCGGATAGCCCTCAATGCAAAGGCTCTAGACGCAAATATTGGTGTGAGAGCTAATTCAATCAAGGAAACACTGCATGTTGGTGAAGGGCATATTGAAGAAGAATCAGCCGAGTGGTTCTTGTGGGAGAACAACTCCATTTGGCTCACTAACTTCACACACCATCAGGCTTCCAAGCAGCTCTCAAGGAAACTCAGTTTTCACACTCTATGCTTAGTGCCCTTTGAGTGCCTCGGACTGAAATGAAGCTTGGTGAGCATCCCACACAAACGAATGCTCCACATGCGGGTTTCACATGCCACCAACTCCACATTCACAGGCAAATTCAGCGCCACAGCCGTTTTCAGATAGCCCTCAATGCAAAGGCTATAGACGCAAATATTGGTGTGAGAGCTAATTCAATCAAGGAAACACTGCATGTTGGTGAAGGGCATATTGAAGAAGAATCAGCTGAGTGGTTCTTGTGGGAGAACAACTCCATTTGGCTCATTAACTTCACACACCATCAGGCTTCCAAGCAGCTCTCAAGGAAACTCAGTTTTCACACTCTATGCTTAGTGCCCTTTGAGTGCATTATCTAGGAATGACCCTGGTAGAGCATCCCACAGAAACGCATGTTCCACATGCGGGTTTCACATGCCACCAACTCCACATTCACAGGCAAATTCAGCGCCACAGCCGTTTTCAGATAGCCCTCAATGCAAAGGCTATAGACGCAAATATTGGTGTGAGAGCTAATTCAATCAAGGAAACACTGCATGTTGGTGAAGGGCATATTGAAGAAGAATCAGCCGAGTGGTTCTTGTGGGAGAACAACTCCATTTGGCTCACTAACTTCACACACCATCAGGCTTCCAAGCAGCTCTCAAGGAAACTCAGTTTTCACACTCTATGCTTAGTGCCCTTTGAGTGCCTCGGACTGAAATGAAGCTTGGTGAGCATCCCACACAAACGAATGCTCCACATGCGGGTTTCACATGCCACCAACTCCACATTCACAGGCAACTTCAGCGCCACAGCCGTTTTCAGATAGCCCTCAATGCAAAGGCTCTAGACGCAAATATTGGTGTGAGAGCTAATTCAATCAAGGAAACACTGCATGTTGGTGCAGGGCATATTTATAAGAATCAGCTGAGTGGTTCTTGTGGGAGAACAACTCCATTTGGCTCACTAACTTCACACACCATCAGGCTTCCAAGCAGCTCTCAAGGAAACTCAGTTTTCACACTCTATGCTTAGTGCCCTTTGACTGCATTATGTTGGAATGAACCTGGTAGAGCATCCCACACAAACGACTGCACCACATGCGGGTTTCACATGCCACCAACTCCACATTCACAGGCAACTTCAGCGCCACAGCCGTTTTCAGATAGCCCTCAATGCAAAGGCTCTAGACGCAAATATTGGTGTGAGAGCTAATTCAATCAAGGAAACACTGCATGTTGGTGAAGGGCATATTGAAGAAGAATCAGCTGAGTGGTTCTTGTGGGAGAACAACTCCATTTGGCTCACTAACTTCACACACCATCAGGCTTCCAAGCAGCTCTCAAGGAAACTCAGTTTTCACACTCTATGCTTAGTGCCCTTTGAGTGCATTATGTAGGAATGACCCTGGTAGAGCATCCCACACAAACGCATGCTCCACATGCGGGTTTCACATGCCACCAACTCCCCATTCACAGGCAACATCAGCGCCACAGCCGTTTTCAGATAGCCCTCAATGCAAAGGCTCTAGACGCAAATATTGGTGTGAGAGCTAATTCAATCAAGGAAACACTGCATGTTGGTGAAGGGCATATTGAAGAAGAATCAGCCGAGTGGTTCTTGTGGGAGAACAACTCCATTTGGCTCACTAACTTCACACACCATCAGGCTTCCAAGCAGCTCTCAAGGAAACTCAGTTTTCACACTCTATGCTTAGTGCCCTTTGAGTGCATTATCTAGGAATGAACCTGGTAGAGCATCCCACACAAACGAATGCTCCACATGCGGGTTTCACATGCCACCAACTCCACATTCACAGGCAACTTCAGCGCCACAGCCGTTTTCAGATAGCCCTCAATGCAAAGGCTCTAGACGCAAATATTGCTGTGAGAGCTAATTCAATCAAGGAAACACTGCATGTTGGTGAAGGGCATATTGAAGAAGAATCAGCTGAGTGGTTCTTGTGGGAGAACAACTCCATTTGGCTCACTAACTTCACAAACCATCAGGCTTCCAAGCAGCTCTCAAGGAAACTCAGTTTTCACACTCTATGCTTAGTGCCCTTTGAGTGCCTCGGACTGAAATGAAGCTTGGTGAGCATCCCACACAAACGAATGCTCCACATGCGGGTTTCACATGCCACCGACTCCACATTCACAGGCAAATTCAGCGCCACAGCCGTTTTCAGATAGCCCTCAATGCAAAGGCTATAGACGCAAATATTGGTGTGAGAGCTAATTGAATCAAGGAAACACTGCATGTTGGTGAAGGGCATATTGAAGAAGAATCAGCTGAGTGGTTCTTGTGGGAGAACAACTCCATTTGGCTCACTAACTTCACACACCATCAGGCTTCCAAGCAGCTCTCAAGGAAACTCAGTTTTCACACTCTATGCTTAGTGCCCTTTGAGTGCATTATCTAGGAATGACCCTGGTAGAGCATCCCACACAAACGCATGCTCCACATGCGGGTTTCACATGCCACCAACTCCCCATTCACAGGCAACATCAGCGCCACAGCCGTTTTCAGATAGCCCTCAATGCAAAGGCTCTAGACGCAAATATTGGTGTGAGAGCTAATTCAATCAAGGAAACACTGCATGTTGGTGCAGGGCCTATTTATAAGAATCAGCTGAGTGGTTCTTGTGGGAGAACAACTCCATTTGGCTCACTAACTTCACACACCATCAGGCTTCCAAGCAGCTCTCAAGGAAACTCAGTTTTCACACTCTATGCTTAGTGCCCTTTGAGTGCATTATCTAGGAATGAACCTGGTAGAGCATCCCACACAAACGACTGCACCACATGCGGGTTTCACATGCCACCAACTCCACATTCACAGGCAACTTCAGCGCCACAGCCGTTTTCAGATAGCCCTCAATGCAAAGGCTCTAGACGCAAATATTGGTGTGAGAGCTAATTCAATCAAGGAAACACTGCATGTTGGTGAAGGGCATATTGAAGAAGAATCAGCCGAGTGGTTCTTGTGGGAGAACAACTCCATTTGGCTCACTAACTTCACACACCATCAGGCTTCCAAGCAGCTCTCAAGGAAACTCAGTTTTCACACTCTATGCTTAGTGCCCTTTGAGTACATTATCTAGGAATGAACCTGGTAGAGCATCCCACACAAACGAATGCTCCACATGCGGGTTTCACATGCCACCAACTCCACATTCACAGGCAGCTTCAGCGCCACAGCCGTTTTCAGATAGCCCTCAATGCAAAGGCTCTAGACGCAAATATTGGTGTGAGAGCTAATTCAATCAAGGAAACACTGCATGTTGGTGAAGGGCATATTGAAGAAGAATCAGCCGAGTGGTTCTTGTGGGAGAACAACTCCATTTGGCTCACTAACTTCACACACCATCAGGCTTCCAAGCACCTCTCAAGGAAACTCAGTTTTCACACTCTATGCTTAGTGCCCTTTGAGTGCCTCGGACTGAAATGAAGCTTGGTGAGCATCACACACAAACGAATGCTCCACATGCGGGTTTCACATGCCACCAACTCCACGTTCACAGGCAACTTCAGCGCCACAGCCGTTTTCAGATAGCCCTCAATGCAAAGGCTCTAGACGCAAATATTGGTGTGAGAGCTAATTCAATCAAGGAAACACTGCATGTTGGTGAAGGGCATATTTATAAGAATCAGCTGAGTGGTTCTTGTGGGAGAACAACTCCATTTGGCTCACTAACTTCACACACCATCAGGCTTCCAAGCAGCTCTCAAGGAAACTCAGTTTTCACACTCTATGCTTAGTGCCCTTTGAGTGCATTATCTAGGAATGAACCTGGTAGAGCATCCCAAACAAACGACTGCACCACATGCGGGTTTCACATGCCACCAACTCCACATTCACAGGCAACTTCAGCGCCACAGCCGTTTTCAGATAGCCCTCAATGCAAAGGCTCTAGACGCAAATATTGGTGTGAGAGCTAATTCAATCAAGGAAACACTGCATGTTGGTGAAGGGCATATTTATAAGAATCAGCTGAGTGGTTCTTGTGGGAGAACAACTCCATTTGGCTCACTAACTTCACACACCATCAGGCTTCCAAGCAGCTCTCAAGGAAACTCAGTTTTCACACTCTATGCTTAGTGCCCTTTGAGTGCATTATCTAGGAATGAACCTGGTAGAGCATCCCACACAAACGAATGCTCCACATGCGGGTTTCACATGCCACCAACTCCACATTCACAGGCAACTTCAGCGCCACAGACGTTTTCAGATAGCCCTCAATGCAAAGGCTCTAGACGCAAATATTGGTGTGAGAGCTAATTCAATCAAGGAAACACTGCATGTTGGTGAAGGGCATATTTATAAGAATCAGCCGAGTGGTTCTTGTGGGAGAACAACTCCATTTGGCTCACTAACTTCACACACCATCAGGCTTCCAAGCAGCTCTCAAGGAAACTCAGTTTTCACACTCTATGCTTAGTGCACTTTGAGTGCATTATCTAGGAATGACCCTGGTAGAGCATCCCACACAAACGAATGCTCCACATGCTTGTTTCTCATGCCACCAACTCTACATTTACCGGCAACTTCAGCGCCACAGCCGTTTTCAGATAGCCCTCAATGCAAAGGCTCTAGAAGCAAATATTGGTGTGAGAGCTAATTCAATCAAGGAAACACTGCATGTTGGTGAAGGGCATATTGAAGAAGAATCAGCCGAGTGGTTCTTGTGGGAGAACAACTCCATTTGGCTCACTAACTTCACACACCATCAGGCTTCCAAGCAGCTCTCAAGGAAACTCAGTTTTCACACTCTATGCTTAGTGCCCTTTGAGTGCCTCGGACTGAAATGAAGCTTGGTGAGCATCCCACACAAACGATTGCTCCACATACCGGTTTCACATGCCACCAACTCCACATTCACAGGCAAATTCAGCGCCACAGCCATTTTCAGATAGCCCTCAATGCAAAGGCTATAGACGCAAATATTGGTGTGAGAGCTAATTCAATCAAGGAAACACTGCATGTTGGTGAAGGGCATATTGAAGAAGAATCAGCTGAGTGGTTCTTGTGGGAGAACAACTCCATTTGGCTCACTAACTTCACACACCATCAGGCTTCCAAGCAGCTCTCAAGGAAACTCAGTTTTCACACTCTATGCTTAGTGCCCTTTGAGTGCATTATCTAGGAATGAACCTGGTACAGCATCCCACACAAACGAATGCTCCACATGCGGGTTTCACATGCCCCCAACTCCACATTCACAGGCAACTTCAGCGCCACAGCCGTTTTCAGATAGCCCTCAATGCAAAGGCTCTAGACGCAAATATTGGTGTGAGAGCTAATTCAATCAAGGAAACACTGCATGTTGGTGAGGGCATATTTATAAGAATCAGCCGAGTGGTTCTTGTGGGAGAACAACTCCATTTGGCTCACTAACTTCACACACCATCAGGCTTCCAAGCAGCTCTCAAGCAAACTCAGTTTTCACACTCTATGCTTAGTGCACTTTGAGTGCATTATCTAGGAATGACCCTGGTAGAGCATCCCACACAAACGAATGCTCCACATGCTTGTTTCTCATGCCACCAACTCTACATTTACCGGCAACTTCAGCGCCACAGCCGTTTTCAGATAGCCCTCAATGCAAAGGCTCTAGACGCAAATATTGGTGTGAGAGCTAATTCAATCAAGGAAACACTGCATGTTGGTGAAGGGCATATTGAAGAAGAATCAGCCGAGTGGTACTTGTGGGAGAACAACTCCATTTGGCTCACTAACTTCACACACCATCAGGCTTCCAAGCAGCTCTCAAGGAAACTCAGTTTTCACACTCTATGCTTAGTGCCCTTTGAGTGCCTCGGACTGAAATGAAGCTTGGTGAGCATCCCACACAAACGAATGCTCCACATGCGGGTTTCACATGCCACCAACTCCACATTCACAGGCAAATTCAGCGCCACAGCCGTTTTCAGGTAGCCCTCAATGCAAAGGCTATAGACGCAAATATTGGTGTGAGAGCTAATTCAATCAAGGAAACACTGCATGTTGGTGAAGGGCATATTGAAGAAGAATCAGCCGAGTGGTTCTTGTGGGAGAACAACTCCATTTGGCTCACTAACTTCACACACCATCAGGCTTCCAAGCAGCTCTCAAGGAAACTCAGTTTTCACACTCTATGCTTAGTGCCCTTTGAGTGCATTATCTACGAATGACCCTGGTAGAGCATCCCACACAAACGCATGCTCCACATGCGGGTTTCACATGCCACCAACTCCACATTCACAGGCAACATCAGCGCCACAGCCGTTTTCAGATAGCCCTCAATGCAAAGGCTCTAGACGCAAATATTGGTGTGAGAGCTAATTCAATCAAGGAAACACTGCATGTTGGTGAAGGGCATATTGAATTAGAATCAGCCGAGTGGTTCTTGTGGGAGAACAACTCCATTTGGCTCACTAACTTCACACACCATCAGGCTTCCAAGCAGCTCTCAAGGAAACTCAGTTTTCACACTCTATGCTTAGTGCCCTTTGAGTGCCTCGGACTGAAATGAAGCTTGGTGAGCATCCCACACAAACGAATGCTCCACATGCGGGTTTCACATGCCACCAACTCCACATTCACAGGCAACTTCAGCGCCACAGCCGTTTTCAGATAGCCCTCAATGCAAAGGCTCTAGACGCAAATATTGGTGTGAGAGCTAATTCAATCAAGGAAACACTGCATGTTGGTGCAGGGCATATTTATAAGAATCAGCTGAGTGGTTCTTGTGGGAGAACAACTCCATTTGGCTCACTAACTTCACACACCATCAGGCTTCCAAGCAGCTCTCAAGGAAACTCAGTTTTCACACTCTATGCTTAGTGCCCTTTGAGTGCATTATGTAGGAATGAACCTGATAGAGCATCCCACACAAACGACTGCACCACATGCGGGTTTCACATGCCACCAACTCCACATTCACAGGCAACTTCAGCGCCACAGCCGTTTTCAGATAGCCCTCAATGCAAAGGCTCTAGACGCAAATATTGGTGTGAGAGCTAATTCAATCAAGGAAACACTGCATGTTGGTGAAGGGCATATTGAAGAAGAATCAGCTGAGTGGTTCTTGTGGGAGAACAACTCCATTTGGCTCACTAACTTCACACACCATCAGGCTTCCAAGCAGCTCTCAAGGAAACTCAGTTTTCACACTCTATGCTTAGTGCCCTTTGAGTGCATTATGTAGGAATGACCCTGGTAGAGCATCCCACACAAACGCATGCTCCACATGCGGGTTTCACATGCCACCAACTCCACATTCACAGGCAACATCAGCGCCACAGCCGTTTTCAGATAGCCCTCAATGCAAAGGCTCTAGACGCAAATATTGGTGTGAGAGCTAATTCAATCAAGGAAACACTGCATGTTGGTGAAGGGCATATTGAAGAAGAATCAGCCGAGTGGTTCTTGTGGGAGAACAACTCCATTTGGCTCACTAACTTCACACACCATCAGGCTTCCAAGCAGCTCTCAAGGAAACTCAGTTTTCACACTCTATGCTTAGTGCCCTTTGAGTGCATTATCTAGGAATGAACCTGGTAGAGCATCCCACACAAACGAATGCTCCACATGCGGGTTTCACATGCCACCAACTCCACATTCACAGGCAACTTCAGCGCCACAGCCGTTTTCAGATAGCCCTCAATGCAAAGGCTCTAGACGCAAATATTGCTGTGAGAGCTAATTCAATCAAGGAAACACTGCATGTTGGTGAAGGGCATATTGAAGAAGAATCAGCCGAGTGGTTCTTGTGGGAGAACAACTCCATTTGGCTCACTAACTTCACAAACCATCAGGCTTCCAAGCAGCTCTCAAGGAAACTCAGTTTTCACACTCTATGCTTAGTGCCCTTTGAGTGCATTATGTAGGAATGAACCTGGTAGAGCATCCCACACAAACGACTGCACCACATGCGGGTTTCACATGCCACCAACTCCACATTCACAGGCAACTTCAGCTCCACAGCCGTTTTCAGATAGCCCTCAATGCAAAGGCTCTAGACGCAAATATTGGTGTGAGAGCTAATTCAATCAAGGAAACACTGCATGTTGGTGAAGGGCATATTGAAGAAGAATCAGCCGAGTGGTTCTTGTGGGAGAACAACTCCATTTGGCTCACTAACTTCACACACCATCAGGCTTCCAAGCAGCTCTCAAGGAAACTCAGTTTTCACACTCTATGCTTAGTGCCCTTTGAGTGCATTATCTAGGAATGAACCTGGTAGAGCATCCCACACAAACGACTGCACCACATGCGGGTTTCACATGCCACCAACTCCACATTCACAGGCAACTTCAGCGCCACAGCCGTTTTCAGATAGCCCTCAATGCAAAGGCTCTAGACGCAAATATTGGTGTGAGAGCTAATTCAATCAAGGAAACACTGCATGTTGGTGAAGGGCATATTGAAGAAGAATCAGCCGAGTGGTTCTTGTGGGAGAACAACTCCATTTGGCTCACTAACTTCACACACCATCAGGCTTCCAAGCAGCTCTCAAGGAAACTCAGTTTTCACACTCTATGCTTAGTGCCCTTTGAGTACATTATCTAGGAATGAACCTGGTAGAGCATCCCACACAAACGAATGCTCCACATGCGGGTTTCACATGCCACCAACTCCACATTCACAGGCAGCTTCAGCGCCACAGCCGTTTTCAGATAGCCCTCAATGCAAAGGCTCTAGACGCAAATATTGGTGTGAGAGCTAATTCAATCAAGGAAACACTGCATGTTGGTGAAGGGCATATTGAAGAAGAATCAGCCGAGTGGTTCTTGTGGGAGAACAACTCCATTTGGCTCACTAACTTCACACACCATCAGGCTTCCAAGCAGCTCTCAAGGAAACTCAGTTTTCACACTCTATGCTTAGTGCCCTTTGAGTGCATTATGTAGGAATGAACCTGGTAGAGCATCCCACACAAACGACTGCACCACATGCGGGTTTCACATGCCACCAACTCCACATTCACAGGCAACTTCAGCGCCACAGCCGTTTTCAGATAGCCCTCAATGCAAAGGCTCTAGACGCAAATATTGGTGTGAGAGCTAATTCAATCAAGGAAACACTGCATGTTGGTGAAGGGCATATTTATAAGAATCAGCCGAGTGGTTCTTGTGGGAGAACAACTCCATTTGGCTCACTAACTTCACACACCATCAGGCTTCCAAGCAGCTCTCAAGGAAACTCAGTTTTCACACTCTATGCTTAGTGCCCTTTGAGTGCATTATCTAGGAATGACCCTGGTAGAGCATCCCACACAAACGCATGCTCCACATGCGGGTTTCACATGCCACCAACTCCCCATTCACAGGCAACATCAGCGCCACAGCCGTTTTCAGATAGCCCTCAATGCAAAGGCTCTAGACGCAAATATTGGTGTGAGAGCTAATTCAATCAAGGAAACACTGCATGTTGGTGCAGGGCCTATTTATAAGAATCAGCTGAGTGGTTCTTGTGGGAGAACAACTCCATTTGGCTCACTAACTTCACACACCATCAGGCTTCCAAGCAGCTCTCAAGGAAACTCAGTTTTCACACTCTATGCTTAGTGCCCTTTGAGTGCATTATCTAGGAATGAACCTGGTAGAGCATCCCACACAAACGACTGCACCACATGCGGGTTTCACATGCCACCAACTCCACATTCACAGGCAACTTCAGCGCCACAGACGTTTTCAGATAGCCCTCAATGCAAAGGCTCTAGACGCAAATATTGGTGTGAGAGCTAATTCAATCAAGGAAACACTGCATGTTGGTGAAGGGCATATTGAAGAAGAATCAGCCGAGTGGTTCTTGTGGGAGAACAACTCCATTTGGCTCACTAACTTCACACACCATCAGGCTTCCAAGCAGCTCTCAAGGAAACTCAGTTTTCACACTCTATGCTTAGTGCCCTTTGAGTACATTATCTAGGAATGAACCTGGTAGAGCATCCCACACAAACGAATGCTCCACATGCGGGTTTCACATGCCACCAACTCCACATTCACAGGCAGCTTCAGCGCCACAGCCGTTTTCAGATAGCCCTCAATGCAAAGGCTCTAGACGCAAATATTGGTGTGAGAGCTAATTCAATCAAGGAAACACTGCATGTTGGTGAAGGGCATATTGAAGAAGAATCAGCCGAGTGGTTCTTGTGGGAGAACAACTCCATTTGGCTCACCAACTTCACACACCATCAGGCTTCCAAGCAGCTCTCAAGGAAACTCAGTTTTCACACTATATGCTTAGTGCCCTTTGAGTGCCTCGGACTGAAATGAAGGTTGGTGAGCATCCCACACAAACGAATGCTCCACATGCGGGTTTCACATGCCACCAACTCCACATTCACAGGCAACTTCAGCGCCACAGCCGTTTTCAGATAGCCCTCAATGCAAAGGCTCTAGACGCAAATATTGGTGTGAGAGCTAATTCAATCAAGGAAACACTGCATGTTGGTGAAGGGCATATTGAAGAAGAATCAGCCGAGTGGTTCTTGTGGGAGAACAACTCCATTTGGCTCACTAACTTCACACACCACCAGGCTTCCAAGCAGCTCTCAAGGAAACTCAGTTTTCACACTCTATGCTTAGTGCCCTTTGAGTGCATTATCTAGGAATGAACCTGGTAGAGCATCCCACACAAACGAATGCTCCACATGCGGGTTTCACATGCCACCAACTCCACATTCACAGACAACTTCAGCGCCACAGCCGTTTTCAGATAGCCCTCAATGCAAAGGCTCTAGACGCAAATATTGGTGTGAGAGCTAATTCAATCAAGGAAACACTGCATGTTGGTGAAGGGCATATTGAAGAAGAATCAGCCGAGTGGTTCTTGTGGGAGAACAACTCCATTTGGCTCACTAACTTCACACACCATCAGGCTTCCAAGCAGCTCTCAAGGAAACTCAGTTTTCACACTCTATGCTTAGTGCCCTTTGAGTGCATTATCTAGGAATGAAGCTGGCAGAGCATCCCACACAAACGAATGCTCCACATGCGGGTTTCACATGCCACCAACTCCACATTCACAGGCAACTTCAGCGCCACAGCCGTTTTCAGATAGCCCTCAATGCAAAGGCTCTAGACGCAAATATTGGTGTGAGAGCTAATTCAATCAAGGAAACACTGCATGTTGGTGAAGGGCATATTGAAGAAGAATCAGCCGAGTGGTTCTTGTGGGAGAACAACTCCATTTGGCTCACTAACTTCACGCACCATCAGGCTTCCAAGCAGCTCTCAAGGAAACTCAGTTTTCACACTCTATGCTTAGTGCCCTTTGAGTGCATTATCTAGGAATGAACCTGGTAGAGCATCCCACACAAACGAATGCTCCACATGCGGGTTTCACATGCCACCAACTCCACATTCACAGGCAACTTCAGCGCCACAGCCGTTTTCAGATAGCCCTCAATGCAAAGGCTCTAGACGCAAATATTGGTGTGAGAGCTAATTCAATCAAGGAAACACTGCATGTTGGTGAAGGGCATATTGAATAAGAATCAGCTGAGTGGTTCTTGTGGGAGAACAACTCCATTTGGCTCACTAACTTCACACACCATCAGGCTTCCAAGTAGCTCTCAAGGAAACTCAGTTTTCACACTCTATGCTTAGTGCCCTTTGAGTGCATTATCTAGGAATGAACCTGGTAGAGCATCCCACACAAACCAATGCTCCACATGCGGGTTTCACATGCCACCAACTCCACATTCACAGGCAACTTCAGCGCCACAGCCGTTTTCAGATAGCCCTCAATGCAAAGGCTCTAGACGCAAATATTGGTGTGAGAGCTAATTCAATCAAGGAAACACTGCATGTTGGTGAAGGGCATATTTATAAGAATCAGCTGAGTGGTTCTTGTGGGAGAACAACTCCATTTGGCTCACTAACTTCACACACCATCAGGCTTCCAAGCAGCTCTCAAGGAAACTCAGTTTTCACACTCTATGCTTAGTGCCCTTTGAGTGCCTCGGACTGAAATGAAGCTTGGTGAGCATCCCACACAAACGAATGCTCCACATGCGGGTTTCACATGCCACCAACTCCACATTCACAGGCAACTTCAGCGCCACAGCCGTTTTCAGATAGCCCTCAATGCAAAGGCTCTAGACGCAAATAGTGGTGTGAGAGCTAATTCAATCAAGGAAACACTGCATGTTGGTGCAGGACATATTTATAAGAATCAGCTGAGTGGTTCTTGTGGGAGAACAACTCCATTTGGCTCACTAACTTCACACACCATCAGGCTTCCAAGCAGCTCTCAAGCAAACTCAGTTTTCACACTCTATGCTTAGTGCCCTTTGAGTGCATTATGTAGGAATGAACCTGGTAGAGCATCCCACACAAACGAATGCTCCACATGCGGGTTTCACATGCCACCAACTCCACATTCACAGGCAACTTCAGCGCCACAGCCGTTTTCAGATAGCCCTCAATGCAAAGGCTCTAGACGCAAATATTGGTGTGAGAGCTAATTCAATCAAGGAAACACTGCATTTTGGTGAAGGGCATATTGAATAAGAATCAGCCAAGTGGTTCTTGTGGGAGAACAACTCCATTTGGCTCACTAACTTCACAAACCATCAGGCTTCCAAGCATCTCTCAAGGAAACTCAGTTTTCACACTCTATGCTTAGTGCCCTTTGAGTGCATTATCTAGGAATGAACCTGGTAGAGCATCCCACACAAACGAATGCTCCACATGCGGGTTTCACATGCCACCAACTCCACATTCACAGGCAACTTCAGCGCCACAGCCATTTTCAGATAGCCCTCAATGCAAAGGGTCTAGACGCAAATAGTGGTGTGAGAGCTAATTCAATCAAGGAAACACTGCATGTTGGTGAAGGGCATATTGAAGAAGAATCAGCCGAGTGGTTCTTGTGGGAGAACAACTCCATTTGGCTCACTAACTTCACACACCATCAGGCTTCCAAGCAGCTCTCAAGGAAACTCAGTTTTCACACTCTATGCTTAGTGCACTTTGAGTGCATTATCTAGGAATGACCCTGGTAGAGCATCCCACACAAACGAATGCTCCACATGCGGGTTTCTCATGCCACCAACTCTACATTTACCGGCAACTTCAGCGCCACAGCCGTTTTCAGATAGCCCTCAATGCAAAGGCTCTAGATGCAAATATTGGTGTGAGAGCTAATTCAATCAAGGAAACACTGCATGTTGGTGAAGGGCATATTGAAGAAGAATCAGCCGAGTGGTTCTTGTGGGAGAACAACTCCATTTGGCTCACTAACTTCACAAACCATCAGGCTTCCAAGCAGCTCTCAAGGAAACTCAGTTTTCACACTCTATGCTTAGTGCCCTTTGAGTGCCTAGGACTGAAATGAAGCTTGGTGAGCATCCCACTCAAACGATTGCTCCACATGCGGGTTTCACATGCCACCAACTGCACATTCACAGGCAACTTCAGCGCCACAGCCGTTTTCAGATAGCCCTCAATGCAAATTCTCTAGACGCAAATATTGGTGTGAGAGCTAATTCAATCAAGGAAACACTGCATGTTGGTGAAGGGCATATTGAATAAGAATCAGCCGAGTGGTTCTTTTTTTTTTTTTTTTTTTTTCTATATAAAATATACATTCCATTATATTATAATGCAGATTATATGTATGTACATAACCAAAGAACCACTTACTCTATCTGGCAAAGTCACCTTCTTCCCAAGGAGTGAATAAAATAAGGTTTTTTTCTTTTTTCTTTTTTTTTTTTTATTTTAAATTCATTAATTACATTGTATTATGTGACACAGTTTCATAGGTACTGGGATTCTCCCACCCCTCCCCAAACCCTCCCACCATGGTGGATTCCTCCACCTTGTTGCATAACCACAGTTCAAGTTCAGTTGAGATTCCCCCATTGCAAGCATATACCAAACATAGAGTCCAGCATCTTATTGTCCAGATAAGTTCAACGGCTTCTTAGGTATACACTCTCTGGTCTGAAGACAGAGCCAGCAGACTATCATCCCGATCAATTAAAAGCTCCAACATACCATCAGCAAAAATTTACATCACCATGGAATTAATTGACATAGTAACGAGTAACCAATATGGTAAAAGTAAATGCGATTTCTTATCCACCTTCTGTGACCACCTCATTGACGTTTCAATTTAGGTTTATACACAACATATAACATTCATAACATAACTTGTTATACATAACATCGTGTCATCTTAAATTAAGGCAAACATGTGGTATTTAACCTTTTGGGATTGGCTCATTTCCCTTAGCATTATGGTTTCCAGTTTGGCCCATTTGGCCACAAAGAACTGCATTTTGTTTTGTTTAATAGCTGAGTAGTATTCCATGGAGTAGATGAACCATAGCTTTCTTATCCAATCCTCTGTTGATGGGCATTTTGGTTGCTTCCATGTCTTTGCAATTACTGATTGTGCTGCTATGAGCATAGGAGTGCATGTTGGTTTCTCATAAAACAAGTGTTCTGGATATATTCCTAGGAGTGCTATTGCCGGGTCATACGGTATGTTGTATTTGAGTTGTTGGAATGTTCTCCATACTGATTTCCATAGAGGCTGTACCAGCCTGCAGCCCCACCAGCAGTGGAGTAGGGTTCCCTTTTCCCCGCAACCTCGCCAACAAGTGTTGTTGGTGCTTTTATTCATGTGGGCCAGTCTTACTGGCGTTAGGTGGTACCTCATTGATGTTTTAATTTGGATTTCCCTTATTGCCAGGGAACTTGAGCATTTTTTCATATGTTTATTTGCCATTTGGGTTTGTTCCTTTGTGAAGTGTTTGCCCATTTCCCGTGCCCATTTCTTGAGTGGCTTGTTTGTTTTGACATTTTGGTTGTTTTGTAGCTCTTTGTATATTCTGGAGATCAGCCCTCTATCACCTAAGTCGTGTGCAAAGATCTTCTCCCATTCTGTGGGTTGCCTTTTTACTTTGTTGATTGTTTCTCTAGCTGTACAGAAGCTTCTTAGTTTGATGAGGTCCCAATTGTTTATTTTGGTCTTGATTTCTACTGCATCTGGAGTCTTTTTTAGGAAGTGAGGGCCTACCCCTAAGTGTTCCAGTGTGTTTCCAACATTTTCTTCCAAAAGTTTGAAGGTTTCTGGATGTAGGTTTAAATCTTTTATCCATTTGGATTTGATCTTAGTATATGGTGAGAGATGTGGGTCTATCTTTTTGTTTCTGCAGGCTATCAACCAGTTGTCCCAACAGCATTTATTGAACAGACCTTCCCATTTGCCTGGGTTGTCGTTTGTCTTTTTGTCAAAGATTATTTGGCTGTATTTCTGTGGGTTCCCATCTGGTGTTTCTATTCTGCTCCATTGATCTTCTTCTCTATTTTTGTGCCAGTACCAGGCTGTTTTGATAACCACTGCCCTATAGTATGTCCAGAGGTCCGGAACTGTGATTCCCCCTGCTAACTTCCTGTTCTTGAGAATGGTTCTAGCTATTCGTGGTTTTTTGTGTTTCCAGATGAACCTTTGAATCATTGTTTCCAGGTCTGTGAAGAATGTTTTGGGCAATTTGATTGGGATTGCGTTGAATGTATATATTGCTTTTGGCAGTATAGACATTTTAATGATATTGATTTTACCTATCCAGGAGCATGGGATGTTACTCCATCTTTCTAGGTCTTGTTCAATTTCTTTTTTAAGTAGTTTGTAGTTTTCCTCGAATAGGTCTCCTACATTTTTGGTTAGGTTAATTCCCAGATACTTCATGCTTTCCTTTGTTACTTTGAATGGTATCTTGCTGGTTAGATCTTTTTCCAACTTGGGGCTGTTAGCATACACTATGGCTGTTGATTTTTGTTCATTAATTTTGTACCCTGCCACTCTACCGAACTCTCGTATAAGTTCTAGTAGTCTCTGTGTTGAGCCTTTTGGCTCTTCCATATAAAGAATCATGTCATCTGCATATAGTGAAAGCTTGACTTCTTCATTTCCCATTTGTATTCCTTTGATTTCTTTTTCTTGTCTTATGGCCTCAGCGAGTACCTCTAGAACTATGTTGAATAGCAGTGGAGAAAGCGGACATCCCTGTCTTGTTCCAGATCTCAGTGGGAAGGGTTCCAGTTTTTCTCCATTCAGTATGATGCTGGCATTGGGTTTTGCATATATTGCTTTGATTATGTTGTGGATTTTTCCATCTATGCCTACCTTGGTTAGGGTCTTTAGCAGGAAGTTGTGCTGAATTTTGTCGAAAGCTTTTTCTGCATCTATTGATACTATCATGTGATTCTTGTTTTTCAGTTTTTGGATGTGGTGTATCACATTTATGGATTTGCGAATGTTGAACCATCCCTGCATTCCAGGGATGAATCCTACTTGATCTGGATGAATGATCTGTCTGATGTGTTTTTGAATTCTGTTGGCTAGGATTTTGTTGAGAATCTTAGCATCAATGTTCATCAAAGAGATAGGTCTGTAGTTTTCTTTCTCTGTAGGATCTCTGCCCGGTTTTGGGATTAAGGTAATGTTGGCTTCATAGAATGAGTTTGGAAGGGTTGCTTCCTTTTCTATTGTTTTGAAGAGTTTGTAGAGGATTGGAGTTAGTTCTGTTCGGAATGTTTTGTAGAATTCTGTAGTGAAGCCGTCTGGGCCTGGGCTTTTCTTTGTTGGGAGGTCTTTAATCACTGATTCAATCTCTGCTTCAGTTATGGGTTTGTTCAGGTTGATTGTTGCCTCTGGGCTAAGTTTTGGCAGGTTGTGTGAGTCTAAGAACTTTTCCATTTCTTGGTGGTCTTCTGATTTGTTGGAGTACAGTGCTTTGTAGTAATTTCTGATTATGTTCTTAATGGTTGTAATGTCTGTTGTTATGTTGCCTTTTTCATTTTTGATGCTGTTAATTCTTGCTTTCTCTTGTTTTTTCTTTGTCAGACGGGCCAGCGGGGTGTCTATTTTGTTTATCTTTTCAAAAAACCAGCTTTTTGATTCGTTGATTTTGTGTATGGTTTTTTTTATTTCTATCTGGTTGATTTCCTCCCTTGTTTTGATGATTTCTTGTTTCCTGTTGTGTGTGGGGCTCATCTGCTGCTGCTTTTCCAATTCCTGGAGGTGTGTGGTTAGTTCCTGTATTTGGCGACTCTCTTGGGCCTTGACATGAGCTCCAATTGCGATGAGTTTACCCCGTAGCACTGCTTTGGCAGTGTCCCACAAGTTTTGGAATGTTGTGTCAGAGTTTTCATTGGTTTCCATAAATTTTTTGATCTCATCTTTAATTTCTTCCCTGACCCATTGTTCGTTTAATAGCATATTGTTCAGCCTCCAAGAGTTTCTATATTTCCTGGGACATTTTGAATTGCTGATTTCCAGTTTCATTCCGTGGTGGTCTGAGAGGGTACATGGTATGATTCCTATCTTTTTGAAGTTATTTAGATTTGCTTTGTGTCCTATCATGTGGTCGATCCTGGAGAAGGTGCCATGCACTGCTGAAAAAAATGTATAATCTGTGGTCTTAGGATAAAAAATTCTATAAATGTCTACCAAGTCTAGTTGTTCTAATGTTTGTACGAGCTCTGTTGTTTCTTTGTTGAGTTTTTGTTTTGTTGATCTGTCTATAGTTGTTAGTGGGGTGTTAAGATCACCCACTATTATTGTGTGTGTATCTATGTCTCCCCTTAAGTCTGTAAGTAGTTGCTTCACGAAGCTAGGCGCATTGGAATTAGGTGCATATATGTTCACGATTGTAATTACTTCTTGATGGATCAGTCCCTTCACCAATATATAATGTCCTTCTCTGTCCTTTTTGATGTCTGTCAGCTTGAAGTCTAGGTCATCTGAGATTAGAACAGCTACGCCAGCCTTTTTTTCTCGTCCATTGGCATGAAATGTCTTTTTCCATCCTTTCACTTTAAATTTCTTACAGGATTTTCTGGTTAGATGTGTCTCTTGTAGACAACATATAGTTGGGTGCTGTTTGATGATCCATTCCGTTAATCTATGCCTTTTGATTGGTGAGTTTAAGCCATTTGTGTTTAGAGATAATATTGAAAGGAATTGGTTTTGGGCTGCCATGAGTGTAAGTATGCAAGTGTGTATTTGCGACTATTAGAGTTCTTGATTGGTTGACTTTTCTTGTATGGATTTTAGTGGGGAGGTCTTCCCATTTGCCATCTTTGATTTTGGTTTGTATTTTTTCTTTCTGGGTTTAGCACCTTCCTGAGGAGATTTTCCAGAGCTGGTTTCGTGTTGATGTATTCTTCGAGTTTCTCTTTACTGTTGAAGTATTTGATTTCATTCTCGAATATAAATGAGAGCTTTGCTGGGTACATTATTCTTGGTTGGCAGTTGTTTTGTTTCAGGATTTGATAGGTTTTACCCCATTCTCTCCTTGCTTGGAGCGTTTCTTCTGATAGGTCGGCTGTGATCCTGATTTCCCTTCCCCTGAAAGTAATCTTATCCTTTTTTCTTACTTGTCTTAGAATGGTTTCCTTGTATTCACTTGAAGGTAGCTTGAGGACCACATGTCTGGGAGACGATTTGTTTGGGTCGTATCTCCTGGGGGTTCTTTGCCCTTCCTGGATTTGTGCTGGATTTATATTTCCAATATTCTGGAAGTTCTCCTGTATTATCTCATTGAGCACCCGTTGCAAGCCTGTCTCCTTTTCCACTCCTTCGGGAAGGCCTATTATTCTAATATTTGATTTTTTGAGGTTGTCTTTCATTTCCTGTATGGACCTATTGGCTTTCTCTAGATTTGTCTCCAACTGTTTGATGAGCTGCTGCCTTTCATTCTGATTGTCTTCCAATTCTGATATTCTGTCCTCTGCTGTGTTCATTCTGTTGGTTAGGCTTTCAATTTTGTGCTCTATATCGAGGATTCCCTTTTTGATTTGATTTATTTCTGCAGTGATATGGTTTTCGAATGCCTTAGACTCTTCCCAGCGCTTTTCACTCTCTCTGACGAATTTCATCATTAGCTTCTTAAAGTCCTTATCTGATAGTTCCTCTATGTCTTCATCTTGCATCTCAGATATTGAGATTAGTTTTTGGTTGTATTGGGAGGGAGTGCTTGATCTTTCCTCTGGGTCATTGCTTTTTCTGATACTTCTCCTCATTGTGTTTTTGCTTCTTGTTGTTTTGAGATTTTAGCGGTGATTCAGCTGAGCCGGCTCTGGTTTGGGGTCTCCGGCTGAGCCCAGCAGGGCTTACTGCCTGAGTCACCAGCTGCTTTCAGGGTCTGTAGATCACAGCCCTGAGCTGGGTCAGGAGGCTTTGTGGGCCAGCCCTAGTGCCAGGCCCCTTCCCCTGTGGCTCCCTCTCAAAGGCAGTGCCCTACAGATTCACTCTGCTGAGCCGCGCCTGGGCTTTGGGTCACAAGGCTAATACAGCGGGGGTCTCCGCCTCAGTGCTGAGCCGAGACTCTCCTTCAGGGCTTGAGGTTAGCACAGCAGGGGCTCCTGCTGCTCAGAGTCTAAAATCCCCAACCCCGGCCTGTGCTGGGCTGGAAATCTCCGCGGCCCCAGTGCCAAACTCGGAAGCGCTGCTCCGCTGAGGGCTGCAACACCGCAGGCAGGTCTTTCCGAGTGGGCTCCTGCTGGGAAAACCTGTCCGGCCAGTTCAGCTGAGCCCCCTCTGGTCTGGCCTCTCTAGCTGAGCCCAGCTGGGGACTCTGCCCTGAAGAAGCCACTTCCTCAGCTGCACTCTCTCAAGGGTAGAAGCTGATCTCTGAGAGGCACAGAGCCCTTGAGGTGAGATATGCCCCCACTAGTCTGCTCCTCTGCCCAGGACGTGAGGCCCTGTCGAGCGTTGCCCAGCCTCTGGGGCTCAGGGCGAGTCCAGCAACAGGATCCACTGACTCTCCCACAGCCAGTCCACAGCTCGGACCCGATACGGGGATCTCTGAGCCCCAGTCTCACAGCGCCGCTCCTGTTCCCTCTGCACTCTCCCTCAGCCGCTGAGCAGCGGGTAGGCAAGCCTCTGGGAAATCTCCCCTGCTTTTCCTCCACTTCTGCAGGGATGATGCACCCAATGATCAGTCCAGTAGCCTCCTCTGGGGGCTCCTGCCTTCCAGGGGACTGGTGCCCCTGTCGGTGTGGGCGCCTATCCTTCCAGCCGCCTCTGTTTTCCCTGGGGCGGTTGAGCCTAAGCCGCCTTCCCCCTGCCTGGGATCGTGACTCACCAGGTTTCTCGCGGCGTGCTGTATTTTCTTTCCTACTTTTTGCGGCTGTTCCTTCACGCTGTGTAGATCTTCTTGCTTTAGTGGACTCCAGTGACCTTCTCGTTCTTCTCCCTACAGTTTCGCACCTCCTGGCCTGTTTCTCTGCTGGATCGGCTCCCCTCCTTCCCTACTCCACCCTACACCAGCTCTCTGCAGTCGGCCATCTTTTTCTCTCTCGCCTGGTTCTTGTGGGAGAACAACTCCATTTGGCTCACTAAGTTCACACACCATCAGACTTCCAAGCAGCTCTCAAGGAAACTCAGTTTTCACACTCTATGCTTAGTGCCCTTTGAGTGCATTATCGAGGAATGACCCTGGTAGAGCATCCCACACAAACGACTGCTCCACATGCTTGTTTCTCATGCCACCAACTCTACATTTACCAGCAACTTCAGCGCCACAGCCGTTTTCAGATAGCCCTCAATGCAAAGGCTCTAGATGCAAATATTGGTGTGAGAGCTAATTCAATCAAGGAAACACTGCATGTTGGTGAAGGGCATATTGAAGAAGAATCAGCCGAGTGGTTCTTGTGGGAGAACAACTCCATTTGGCTCACTAACTTCACACACCATCAGGCTTCCAAGCAGCTCTCAAGGAAACTCAGTTTTCACACTCTATGCTTAGTGCCCTTTGAGTGCATTATGTAGGAATGAACCTGGTACAGCATCCCACACAAACGAATGCTCCACATGCGGGTTTCACATGCCACCAACTCCACATTCACAGGCAAATTCAGCGCCACAGCCATTTTCAGATAGCCCTCAATGCAAAGGGTCTAGACGCAAATATTGGTGTGAGAGCTAATTCAATCAAGGAAACACTGCATGTTGGTGAAGGGCATATTGAAGAAGAATCAGCCGAGTGGTTCTTGTGGGAGAACAACTCCATTTGGCTCACTAACGTCACACACCATCAGGCTTCCAAGCAGCTCTCAAGGAAACTCAGTTTTCACACTCTATGCTTTGTGCCCATTGAGTGCATTATCTAGGAATGAACCTGGTAGAGCATCCCACACAAACGAATGCTCCACATGCGGGTTTCACATGCCACCAACTCCACATTCACAGGCAACTTCAGCGCCACAGCCGTTTGCAGATAGCCCTCAATGCAAAGGCTCTAGACGCAAATATTGGTGTGAGAGCTAATTCAATCAAGGAAACACTGCATGTTGGTGAAGGGCATATTGAAGAAGAATCAGCCGAGTGGTTCTTGTGGGAGAACAACTCCATTTGCCTCACTAACGTCACACACCATCAGGCTTCCAAGCAGCTCTCAAGGAAACTCAGTTTTCACACTCTATGCTTAGTGCCCATTGAGTGCATTATCTAGGAATGAACCTGGTAGAGCATCCCACACAAACGAATGCTCCACATGCGGGTTTCACATGCCACCAACTCCACCTTCACAGGCAACTTCAGCGCCACAGACGTTTTCAGATAGCCCTCAATGCAAAGGCTCTAGACGCAAATATTGGTGTGAGAGCTAATTCAATCAAGGAAACACTGCATGTTGGTGAAGGGCATATTGAAGAAGAATCAGCCGAGTGGTTCTTGTGGGAGAACAACTCCATTTGCCTCACTAACGTCACACACCATCAGGCTTCCAAGCAGCTCTCAAGGAAACTCAGTTTTCACACTCTATGCTTAGTGCCCTATGAGTGCATTATCTAGGAATGAACCTGGTAGAGCATCCCACACAAACGAATGCTCCACATGCGGGTTTCACATGCCACCAACTCCACATTCACAGGCAACTTCAGCGCCACAGCCGTTTGCAGATAGCCCTCAATGCAAAGGCTCTAGACGCAAATATTGGTGTGAGAGCTAATTCAATCAAGGAAACACTGCATGTTGGTGAAGGGCATATTGAAGAAGAATCAGCCGAGTGGTTCTTGTGGGAGAACAACTCCATTTGGCTCACTAACTTCACACACCATCAGGCTTCCAAGCAGTTCTCAAGGAAACTCAGTTTTCACACTCTATGCTTAGTGCCCTTTGAGTGCATTATCTAGGAATGAACCTGGTAGAGCATCCCACGCAAACGAATGCTCCACATGCGGGTTTCACATGCCACCAACTCCACATTCACAGGCAACTTCAGCGCCACAGCCGTTTTCAGATAGCCCTCAATGCAAAGGCTCTAGACGCAAATATTGGTGTGAGAGCTAATTCATCAAGGAAACACTGCATGTTGGTGAAGGGCATATTGAAGAAGAATCAGCCGAGTGGTTCTTGTGGGAGAACAACTCCATTTGGCTCACTAACTTCACACACCATCAGGCTTCCAAGCAGCTCTCAAGGAAACTCAGTTTTCACACTCTATGCTTAGTGCCCTTTGAGTGCATTATCTAGGAATGAACCTGGTAGAGCATCCCACACAAACGAATGCTCCACATGCGGGTTTCACATGCCACCAACTCCACATTCACAGGCAACTTCAGCGCCACAGACGTTTGCAGATAGCCCTCAATGCAAAGGCTCTAGACGCAAATATTGGTGTGAGAGCTAATTCAATCAAGGAAACACTGCATGTTGGTGAAGGGCATATTGAAGAAGAATCAGCCGAGTGGTTCTTGTGGGAGAACAACTCCATTTGGCTCACTAACTTCACACACCATCAGGCTTCCAAGCAGCTCTCAAGGAAACTCAGTTTTCACACTCTATGCTTAGTGCCCTTTGAGTGCATTATCTAGGAATGAACCTGGTAGAGCATCCCACACAAACGAATGCTCCACATGCGGGTTTCACATGCCACCAACTCCACATTCACAGGCAACTTCAGCGCCACAGACGTTTGCAGATAGCCCTCAATGCAAAGGCTCTAGACGCAAATATTGGTGTGAGAGCTAATTCAATCAAGGAAACACTGCATGTTGGTGAAGGGCATATTGAAGAAGAATCAGCTGAGTGGTTCTTGTGGGAGAACAACTCCATTTGGCTCACTAACTTCACACACCATCAGGCTTCCAAGCAGCTCTCAAGGAAACTCAGTTTTCACACTCTATGCTTAGTGCCCTATGAGTGCATTATCTAGGAATGAACCTGGTAGAGCATCCCACACAAACGAATGCTCCACATGCGGGTTTCACATGCCACCAACTCCACATTCACAGGCAACTTCAGCGCCACAGACGTTTTTAGATAGACCTCAATGCAAAGGCTCTAGATGCAAATATTGGTGTGAGAGCTAATTCAATCAAGGAAACACTGCATGTTGGTGAAGGGGCATATTGAAGAAGAATCAGCCGAGTGGTTCTTGTGGGAGAACAACTCCATTTGGCTCACTAACTTCACACACCATCAGGCTTCCAAGCAGCTCTCAAGCAAACTCAGTTTTCACACTCTATGCTTAGTGCCCTTTGAGTGCATTATCTAGGAATGAACCTGGTAGAGCATCCCACACAAACGAATGCTCCACATGCGGGTTTCACATGCCACCAACTCCACATTCACAGGCAACTTCAGCGCCACAGACGTTTGCAGATAGCCCTCAATGCAAAGGCTCTAGACGCAAATATTGGTGTGAGAGCTAATTCAATCAAGGAAACACTGCATGTTGGTGAAGGGCATATTGAAGAAGAATCAGCCGAGTGGTTCTTGTGGGAGAACAACTCCATTTGGCTCACTAACGTCACACACCATCAGGCTTCCAAGCAGCTCTCAAGGAAACTCAGTTTTCACACTCTATGCTTAGTGCCCATTGAGTGCATTATCTAGGAATGAACCTGGTAGAGCATCCCACATAAACGAATGCTCCACATGCGGGTTTCACATGCCACCAACTCCACATTCACAGGCAACTTCAGCGCCACAGACGTTTGCAGATAGCCCTCAATGCAAAGGCTCCAGACGCAAATATTGGTGTGAGAGCTAATTCAATCAAGGAAACACTGCATGTTGGTGAAGGGCATATTGAAGAAGAATCAGCCGAGTGGTTCTTGTGGGAGAACAACTCCATTTGGCTCACTAACGTCACACACCATCAGGCTTCCAAGCAGCTCTCAAGGAAACTCAGTTTTCACACTCTATGCTTAGTGCCCTTTGAGTGCATTATCTAGGAATGAACCTGGTAGAGCATCCCACACAAACGAATGCTCCACATGCGGGTTTCACATGCCACCAACTCCACATTCACAGGCAACTTCAGCGCCACAGACGTTGCAGATAGCCCTCAATGCAAAGGCTCCAGACGCAAATATTGGTGTGAGAGCTAATTCAATCAAGGAAAACACTGCATGTTGGTGAAGGGCATATTGAAGAAGAATCAGCCGAGTGGTTCTTGTGGAGAACAACTCCATTTGGCTCACTAACTTCACACACCATCAGGCTTCCAAGCAGCTCTCAAGGAAACTCAGTTTTCACACTCTATGCTTAGTGCCCTTTGAGTGCCTAGGACTGAAATGAAGCTTGGTGAGCATCCCACACAAACGAATGCTCACATGCGGTTTCACATGCCACCAACTCCACATTCACAGGTAACTTCAGCGCCACAGCCGTTTGCAGATAGCCCTCAATGCAAAGGCTCTAGACGCAAATATTGGTGTGAGAGCTAATTCAATCAAGGAAAACACTGCATGTTGGTGAAGGGCATATTGAAGAAGAATCAGCCGAGTGTTCTTGTGGGAGAACAACTCCATTTGGCTCACTAACGTCACACACCATCAGGCTTCCAAGCAGCTCTCAAGGAAACTCAGTTTTCACACTCTATGCTTTGTGCCCATTGAGTGCATTATCTAGGAATGAACCTGGTAGAGCATCCCACACAAACGAATGCTCCACATGCGGGGTTTCACATGCCACCAACTCCACATTCACAGGCAACTTCAGCGCCACAGCCGTTTGCAGATAGCCCTCAATGCAAAGGCTCTAGACGCAAATATTGGTGTGAGAGCTAATTCAATCAAGGAAACACTGCATGTTGGTGAAGGGCACATTGAAGAAGAATCAGCCGAGTGGTTCTTGTGGGAGAACAACTCCATTTGGCTCACGAACTTCACACACCATCAGGCTTCCAAGCAGCTCTCAAGGAAACTCAGTTTTCACACTCTATGCTTAGTGCCCATTGAGTGCATTATCTAGGAATGAACCTGGTAGAGCATCCCACACAAACGAATGCTCCACATGCGGGTTTCACATGCCACCAACTCCACATTCACAGGCAACTTCAGCGCCACAGACGTTTGCAGATAGCCCTCAATGCAAAGGCTCTAGACGCAAATATTGGTGTGAGAGCTAATTCAATCAAGGAAACACTGCATGTTGGTGAAGGGCATATTGAAGAAGAATCAGCCGAGTGGTTCTTGTGGGAGAACAACTCCATTTGCCTCACTAACGTCACACACCATCAGGCTTCCAAGCAGCTCTCAAGGAAACTCAGTTTTCACACTCCATGCTTAGTGCCCTATGAGTGCATTATCTAGGAATGAACCTGGTAGAGCATCCCACACAAACGAATGCTCCACATGCAGGTTTCACATGCCACCAACTCCACATTCACAGACCACTTCAGCGCCACAGACGTTTGCAGATAGCCCTCAATGCAAAGGCTCTAGACGCAAATATTGGTGTGAGAGCTAATTCAATCAAGGAAACCCTGCATGTTGGTGAAGGGCATATTGAAGAAGAATCAGCCGAGTGGTTCTTGTGGGAGAACAACTCCATTTGGCTCACTAACTTCACACACCATCAGGCTTCCAAGCAGCTCTCAAGGAAACTCAGTTTTCACACTCTATGCTTAGTGCCCTTTGAGTGCATTATCTAGGAATGAACCTGGCAGAGCATCCCACACAAACGAATGCTCCACATGCGGGTTTCACATGCCACCAACTCCACATTCACAGGCAACTTCAGCGCCACAGCCGTTATCAGATAGCCCTCAATGCAAAGGCTCTAGACGCAAATATTGGTGTGAGAGCTAATTCATCAAGGAAACACTGCATGTTGGTGAAGGGCATATTGAAGAAGAATCAGCCGAGTGGTTCTTGTGGGAGAACAACTCCATTTGGCTCACTAACTTCACACACCATCAGGCTTCCAAGCAGCTCTCAAGGAAACTCAGTTTTCACACTCTATGCTTAGTGCCCTTTGAGTGCCTAGGACTGAAATGAAGCTTGGTGAGCATCCCACACAAACGAATGCTCCACATGCGGGTTTCACATGCCACCAACTCCACATTCACAGGCAACTTCAGCGCCACAGCCGTTTTCAGATAGCCCTCAATGCAAAGGCTCTAGACGCAAATATTGGTGTGAGAGCTAATTCAATCAAGGAAACACTGCATGTTGGTGAAGGGCACATTGAAGAAGAATCAGCCGAGTGGTTCTTGTGGGAGAACAACTCCATTTGGCTCACTAACTTCACACACCATCAGGCTTCCAAGCAGCTCTCAAGGAAACTCAGTTTTCACACTCTATGCTTAGTGCCCATTGAGTGCATTATCTAGGAATGAACCTGGTAGAGCATCCCACACAAACGAATGCTCCACATGCGGGTTTCACATGCCACCAACTCCACATTCACAGGCAACTTCAGCGCCACAGACGTTTGCAGATAGCCCTCAATGCAAAGGCTCTAGACGCAAATATTGGTGTGAGAGCTAATTCCATCAAGGAAACACTGCATGTTGGTGAAGGGCATATTGAAGAAGAATCAGCCGAGTGGTTCTTGTGGGAGAACAACTCCATTTGGCTCCCTAACGTCACACACCATCAGGCTTCCAAGCAGCTCTCAAGGAAACTCAGTTTTCACACTCTATGCTTAGTGCCCTTTGAGTGCATTATCTAGGAATGAACCTGGTAGAGCATCCCACACAAACGAATGCTCCACATGCGGGTTTCACATGCCACCAACTCCACATTCACAGGCAACTTCAGCTCCAAAACTACTTTCAGATAGCCCTCAATGCAAAGGCTCTAGACGCAAATATTGGTGTGAGAGCTAAATCAATCAAGGAAACACTGCATGTTGGTGAAGGGCATATTGAAGAAGAATCAGCCGAGTGGTTCTTGTGTGAGAACAACTCCATTTGGCTCACTAACGTCACACACCATCAGGCTTCCAAGCAGCTCTCAAGGAAACTCAGTTTTCACACTCTATGCTTAGTGCCCTATGAGTGCATTATCTAGGAATGAACCTGGTAGAGCATCCCACACAAACGAATGCTCCACATGCGGGATTCACATGCCACCAACTCCACATTCACAGGCAACTTCAGCGCCACAGCCGTTTTCAGATAGCCCTCAATGCAAAGGCTCTAGACGCAAATATTGGTGTGAGAGCTAATTCAATCAAGGAAACACTGCATGTTGGTGAAGGGCATATTGAAGAAGAATCAGCCGAGTGGTTCTTGTGGGAGAACAACTCCATTTGGCTCACTAACGTCACACACCATCAGGCTTCCAAGCAGCTCTCAAGGAAACTCAGTTTTCACACTCTATGCTTAGTGCCCTTTGAGTGCATTATCTAGGAATGAACCTGGTAGAGCATCCCACACAAACGAATGCTCCACATGCGGGTTTCACATGGCACCAACTCCACATTCACAGGCAACTTCAGCGCCACAGACGTTTGCAGATAGCCCTCAATGCAAAGGCTCTAGAGGCAAATATTGGTGTGAGAGCTAATTCAATCAAGGAAACACTGCATGTTGGTGAAGGGCATATTGAAGAAGAATCAGCCGAGTGGTTCTTGTGGGAGAACAACTCCATTTGGCTCACTAATGTCACACACCATCAGGCTTCCAAGCAGCTCTCAAGGAAACTCAGTTTTCACACTCTATGCTTAGTGCCCTTTGAGTGCATTATCTAGGAATGAACCTGGTAGAGCATCCCACACAAACGAATGCTCCACATGCGGGTTTCACATGCCACCAACTCCACATTCACAGGCAACTTCAGCGCCACAGACGTTTGCAGATAGCCCTCAATGCAAAGGCTCCAGACGCAAATATTGGTGTGAGAGCTAATTCAATCAAGGAAACACTGCATGTTGGTGAAGGGCATATTGAAGAAGAATCAGCCGAGTGGTTCTTGTGGGAGAACAACTCCATTTGGCTCACTAACGTCACACACCATCAGGCTTCCAAGCAGCTCTCAAGGAAACTCAGTTTTCACACTCTATGCTTAGTGCCCATTGAGTGCATTATCTAGGAATGAACCTGGTAGAGCATCCCACACAAACGAATGCTCCACATGCGGGTTTCACATGCCACCAACTCCACATTCACAGGCAACTTCAGCGCCACAGCCGTTTTCAGATAGCCCTCAATGCAAAGGCTCTAGACGCAAATATTGGTGTGAGAGCTAATTCAATCAAGGAAACACTGCATGTTGGTGAAGGGCATATTGAAGAAGAATCAGCCGAGTGGTTCTTGTGGGAGAACAACTCCATTTGGCTCACTAACGTCACACACCATCAGGCTTCCAAGCAGCTCTCAAGGAAACTCAGTTTTCACACTCTATGCTTAGTGCCCTTTGAGTGCATTATCTAGGACTGAACCTGGTAGAGCATCCCACACAAACGAATGTTCCACATGCGGGTTTCACATGCCACCAACTCCACATTCACAGGCAACTTCAGCGCCACAGCCGTTTTCAGATAGCCCTCAATGCAAAGGCTCTAGATGCAAATATTGGTGTGAGAGCTAATTCAATCAAGGAAACACTGCATGTTGGTGAAGGGCATATTGAAGAAGAATCAGCCGAGTGGTTCTTGTGGGAGAACAACTCCATTTGGCTCACTAACTTCACACACCATCAGGCTTCCAAGCAGCTCTCAAGGAAACTCAGTTTTCACCCTCTATGCTTAGTGCCCTTTGAGTGCATTATCTAGGAATGAACCTGGTAGAGCATCCCACACAAACGAATGCTCCACATGCGGGTTTCACATGCCACCAACTCCACATTCACAGGCAACTTCAGCGCCACAGCTGTTTGCAGATAGCCCTCAATGCAAAGGCTCTAGACGCAAATATTGGTGTGAGAGCTAATTCAATCAAGGAAACACTGCATGTTGGTGAAGGGCATATTGAAGAAGAATCAGCCGAGTGGTTCTTGTGGGAGAACAACTCCATTTGGCTCACTAACTTCACACACCATCAGGCTTCCAAGCAGCTCTCAAGGAAACTCAGTTTTCACACTCTATGCTTAGTGCCCATTGAGTGCTTTATCTAGGAATGAACCTGGTAGAGCATCCCACACAAACGAATGCTCCACATGCGGGTTTCACATGCCACCAACTCCACATTCACAGGCAACTTCAGCGCCACAGACGTTTGCAGATAGCCCTCAATGCAAAGGCTCTAGACGCAAATATTGGTGTGAGAGCTAATTCAATCAAGGAAACACTGCATGTTGGTGAAGGGCATATTGAAGAAGAATCAGCCGAGTGGTTCTTGTTGGAGAACAACTCCATTTGGCTCACTAACTTCACACACCATCAGGCTTCCAAGCAGCTCTCAAGGAAACTCAGTTTTCACACTCTATGCTTAGTGCCCATTGAGTGCATTATCTAGGAATGAACCTGGTAGAGCATCCCACACAAACGAATGCTCCACATGCGGGTTTCACATGCCACCAACTCCACATTCACAGGCAACTTCAGCGCCACAGACGTTTGCAGATAGCCCTCAATGCAAAGGCTCTAGACGCAAATATTGGTGTGAGAGCTAATTCAATCAAGGAAACCCTGCATGTTGGTGAAGGGCATATTGAAGAAGAATCAGCCGAGTGGTTCTTGTGGGAGAACAACTCCATTTGGCTCACTAACTTCACACACCATCAGGCTTCCAAGCAGCTCTCAAGGAAACTCAGTTTTCACACTCTATGCTTAGTGCCCTTTGAGTGCATTATCTAGGAATGAACCTGGTAGAGCATCCCACACAAACGAATGCTCCACATGCGGGTTTCACATGCCACCAACTCCACATTCACAGGCAACTTCAGCGCCACAGCCGTTTTCAGATAGCCCTCAATGCAAAGGCTCTAGACGCAAATATTGGTGTGAGAGCTAATTCAATCAAGGAAACACTGCATGTTGGTGAAGGGCATATTGAAGAAGAATCAGCCGAGTGGTTCTTGTGGGAGAACAACTCCATTTGGCTCACTAACTTCACACACCATCAGGCTTCCAAGCAGCTCTCAAGGAAACTCAGTTTTCACACTCTATGCTTAGTGCCCTATGAGTGCATTATCTAGGAATGAACCTGGTAGAGCATCCCACAAAAACGAATGCTCCACATGCGGGTTTCACATGCCACCAACTCCACATTCACAGGCAACTTCAGCGCCACAGACGTTTGCAGATAGCCCTCAATGCAAAGGCTCTAGACGCAAATATTGGTGTGAGAGCTAATTCAATCAAGGAAACACTGCATGTTGGTGAAGGGCATATTGAAGAAGAATCAGCCGAGTGGTTCTTGTGGGAGAACAACTCCATTTGGCTCACTAACTTCACACACCATCAGGCTTCCAAGCAGCTCTCAAGGAAACTCAGTTTTCACACTCTATGCTTAGTGCCCTATGAGTGCATTATCTAGGAATGAATCTGGTAGAGCATCCCACACAAACGAATGCTCCACATGCGGGTTTCACATGCCACCAACTCCACATTCACAGGCAACTTCAGCGCCACAGCCGTTTTCAGATAGCCCTCAATGCAAAGGCTCTAGACGCAAAAATTGGTGTAAGAGCTAATTCAATCAAGGAAACACTGCATGTTGGTGAAGGGCATATTGAAGAAGAATCAGCCGAGTGGTTCTTGTGGGAGAACAACTCCATTTGGCTCACTAACTTCACACACCATGAGGCTTCAAAGCAGCTCTCAAGGAAACTCAGTTTTCACACTCTATGCTTAGTGCCCTTTGAGTGCATTATCTAGGAATGAACCTGGTAGAGCATCCCACACAAACGAATGCTCCACATGCGGGTTTCACATGCCACCAACTCCACATTCACAGGCAACTTCAGCGCCAAAACCACTTTCAGATAGCCCTCAATGCAAAGGCTCTAGACGCAAATATTGGTGTGAGAGCTAATTCAATCAAGGAAACACTGCATGTTGGTGAAGGGCATATTGAAGAAGAATCAGCCGAGTGGTTCTTGTGGGAGAACAACTCCATTTGGCTCACTAACTTCACACACCATGAGGCTTCCAAGCAGCTCTCAAGGAAACTCAGTTTTCACACTCTATGCTTAGTGCCCTTTGAGTGCATTATCTAGGAATGAACCTGGTAGAGCATCCCACACAAATGAATGCTCCACATGCGGGTTTCACATGCCACCAACTCCACCTTCACAGGCAACTTCAGCGCCACAGCCCTTTTCAGATAGCCCTCAATGCAAAGGCTCTAGACGCAAATATTGGTGTGAGAGCTAATTCAATCAAGGAAACACTGCATGTTGGTGAAGGGCATATTGAAGAAGAATCAGCCGAGTGGTTCTTGTGGGAGAACAACTCCATTTGGCTCACTAACGTCACACACCATCAGGCTTCCAAGCAGCTCTCAAGGAAACTCAGTTTTCACCCTCTATGCTTAGTGCCCTTTGAGTGCATTATCTAGGAATGAACCTGGTAGAGCATCCCACACAAACGAATGCTCCACATGCGGGTTTCACATGCCACCAACTCCACATTCACAGGCAACTTCAGCGCCACAGCTGTTTGCAGATAGCCCTCAATGCAAAGGCTCTAGACGCAAATATTGGTGTGAGAGCTCATTCAATCAAGGAAACACTGCATGTTGGTGAAGGGCATATTGAAGAAGAATCAGCCGAGTGGTTCTTGTGGGAGAACAACTCCATTTGGCTCACTAACTTCACACACCATCAGGCTTCCAAGCAGCTCTCAAGGAAACTCAGTTTTCACACTCTATGCTTAGTGCCCATTGAGTGCATTATCTAGGAATGAACCTGGTAGAGCATCCCACACAAACGAATGCTCCACATGCGGGTTTCACATGCCACCAACTCCACATTCACAGGCAACTTCAGCGCCACAGACGTTTGCAGATAGCCCTCAATGCAAAGGCTCTAGACGCAAATATTGGTGTGAGAGCTAATTCAATCAAGGAAACACTGCATGTTGGTGAAGGGCATATTGAAGAAGAATCAGCCGAGTGGTTCTTGTGGGAGAACAACTCCATTTGGCTCACTAACTTCACACACCATCAGGCTTCCAAGCAGCTCTCAAGGAAACTCAGTTTTCACACTCTATGCTTAGTGCCCTTTGAGTGCATTATCTAGGAATGAACCTGGTAGAGCATCCCACACAAACGAATGCTCCACATGCGGGTTTCACATGCCACCAACTCCACATTCACAGGCAACTTCAGCGCCACAGACGTTTGCAGATAGCCCTCAATGCAAAGGCTCTAGACGCAAATATTGGTGTGAGAGCTAATTCAATCAAGGAAACACTGCATGTTGGTGAAGGGCATATTGAAGAAGAATCAGCCGAGTGGTTCTTGTGGGAGAACAACTCCATTTGGCTCACTAACTTCACACACCATGAGGCTTCCAAGCAGCTCTCAAGGAAACTCAGTTTTCACACTCTATGCTTAGTGCCCTTTGAGTGCATTATCTAGGAATGAACCTGGTAGAGCATCCCACACAAACGAATGCTCCACATGCGGGTTTCACATGCCACCAACTCCACATTCACAGGCAACTTCAGCGCCACAGCCGTTTTCAGATAGCCCTCAATGCAAAGGCTCTAGACGCAAATATTGGTGTGAGAGCTAATTCAATCAAGGAAACACTGCATGTTGGTGAAGGGCATATTGAAGAAGAATCAGCCGAGTGGTTCTTGTGGGAGAACAACTCCATTTGGCTCACTAACGTCACACACCATCAGGCTTCCAAGCAGCTCTCAAGGAAACTCAGTTTTCACACTTTATGTTTAGTGCCCATTGAGTGCATTATCTAGGAATGAACCTGGTAGAGCATCCCACACAAACGAATGCTCCACATGCGGGTTTCACATGCCACCAACTCCACATTCACAGGCAACTTCAGCGCCACAGACGTTTGCAGATAGCCCTCAATGCAAAGGCTCTAGACTCAAATATTGGTGTGAGAGATAATTCAATGAAGGAAACACTGCATGTTGGTGAAGGGCATATTGAAGAAGAATCAGCCGAGTGGTTCTTGTGGGAGAACAACTCCATTTGGCTCACTAACGTCACACACCATCAGGCTTCCAAGCAGCTCTCAAGGAAACTCAGTTTTCACACTCTATGCTTAGTGCCCTTTGAGTGCATTATCTAGGAATGAACCTGGTAGAGCATCCCACACAAACGAATGCTCCACATGCGGGTTTCACATGCCACCAACTCCACATTCACAGGCAACTTCAGCGCCAAAACCACTTTCAGATAGCCCTCAATGCAAAGGCTCTAGACGCAAATATTGGTGTGAGAGCTAATTCAATCAAGGAAACACTGCATGTTGGTGAAGGGCATATTGAAGAAGAATCAGCCGAGTGGTTCTTGTGGGAGAACAACTCCATTTGGCTCACTAACTTCACACACCATCAGGCTTCCAAGCAGCTCTCAAGGAAACTCAGTTTTCACACTCTATGCTTAGTGCCCTATGAGTGCATTATCTAGGAATGAACCTGGTAGAGCATCCCACACAAACGAATGCTCCACATGCGGGTTTCACATGCCACCAACTCCACATTCACAGGCAACTTCAGCGCCACAGACGTTTGCAGATAGCCCTCAATGCAAAGGCTCTAGACGCAAATATTGGTGTGAGAGCTAATTCAATCAAGGAAACACTGCATGTTGGTGAAGGGCATATTGAAGAAGAATCAGCCGAGTGGATCTTGTGGGAGAACAACTCCATTTGGCTCACTAACGTCACACACCATCAGGCTTCCAAGCAGCTCTCAAGGAAACTCAGTTTTCACACTCTATGCTTAGTGCCCTTTGAGTGCATTATCTAGGAATGAACCTGGTAGAGCATCCCACACAAACGAATGCTCCACATGCGGGTTTCACATGCCACCAACTCCACATTCACAGGCAACTTCAGCGCCACAGACGTTTGCAGATAGCCCTCAATGCAAAGGCTCTAGACGCAAATATTGGTGTGAGAGCTAATTCAATCAAGGAAACACTGCATGTTGGTGAAGGGCATATTGAAGAAGAATCAGCCGAGTGGTTCTTGTGGGAGAACAACTCCATTTGGCTCACTAACGTCACACACCATCAGGCTTCCAAGCAGCTCTCAAGGAAACTCAGTTTTCACACTCTATGCTTAGTGCCCTTTGAGTGCATTATCTAGGAATGAACCTGGTAGAGCATCCCACACAAACGAATGCTCCACATGCGGGTTTCACATGCCACCAACTCCACATTCACAGGCAACTTCAGCGCCAAAACCACTTTCAGATAGCCCTCAATGCAAAGGCTCTAGACGCAAATATTGGTGTGAGAGCTAATTCAATCAAGGAAACACTGCATGTTGGTGAAGGGCATATTGAAGAAGAATCAGTCGAGTGGTTCTTGTGGGAGAACAACTCCATTTGGCTCACTAACTTCACACACCATCAGGCTTCCAAGCAGCTCTCAAGGAAACTCAGTTTTCACACTCTATGCTTAGTGCCCTTTGAGTGCATTATCTAGGAATGAACCTGGTAGAGCATCCCACACAAACGAATGCTCCACATGCGGGTTTCACATGCCACCAACTCCACCTTCACAGGCAACTTCAGCGCCACAGCCCTTTTCAGATAGCCCTCAATGCAAAGGCTCTAGACGCAAATATTGGTGTGAGAGCTAATTCAATCAAGGAAACACTGCATGTTGGTGAAGGGCATATTGAAGAAGAATCAGCCGAGTGGTTCTTGTGGGAGAACAACTCCATTTGGCTCACTAACTTCACACACCATCAGGCTTCCAAGCAGCTCTCAAGGAAACTCAGTTTTCACACTCTATGCTTAGTGCCCTTTGAGTGCATTATCTAGGAATGAACCTGGTAGAGCACCCCACACAAACGAATGCTCCACATGCGGGTTTCACATGCCACCAACTCCACATTCACAGGCAACTTCAGCGCCACAGACGTTTTCAGATAGCCCTCAATGCAAAGGCTCTAGACGCAAATATTGGTGTGAGAGCTAATTCAATCAAGGAAACACTGCATGTTGGTGAAGGGCATATTGAAGAAGAATCAGCCGAGTGGTTCTTGTGGGAGAACAACTCCATTTGGCTCACTAACTTCACACACCATCAGGCTTCCAAGCAGCTCTCAAGGAAACTCAGTTTTCACACTCTATGCTTAGTGCCCTATGAGTGCATTATCTAGGAATGAACCTGGTAGAGCATCCCACACAAACGAATGCTCCACATGCGGGTTTCACATGCCACCAACTCCACATTCACAGGCAACTTCAGCGCCACAGACGTTTGCAGATAGCCCTCAATGCAAAGGCTCTAGACGCAAATATTGTTGTGAGAGCTAATTCAATCAAGGAAACACTGCATGTTGGTGAAGAGCATATTGAAGAAGAATCAGCCGAGTGGTTCTTGTGGGAGAACAACTCCATTTGGCTCACTAACTTCACACACCATCAGGCTTCCAAGCAGCTCTCAAGGAAACTCAGTTTTCACACTCTATGCTTAGTGCCCTATGAGTGCATTATCTAGGAATGAACCTGGTAGAGCATCCCACACAAACGAATGCTCCACATGCGGGTTTCACATGCCACCAACTCCACATTCACAGGCAACTTCAGCGCCACAGACGTTTGCAGATAGCCCTCAATGCAAAGGCTCTAGACGCAAATATTGGTGTGAGAGCTAATTCAATCAAGGAAACACTGCATGTTGGTGAAGGGCATATTGAAGAAGAATCAGCCGAGTGGTTCTTGTGGGAGAACAACTCCATTTGGCTCACTAACGTCACACACCATCAGGCTTCCAAGCAGCTCTCAAGGAAACTCAGTTTTCACACTCTATGCTTAGTGCCCTTTGAGTGCATTATCTAGGAATGAACCTGGTAGAGCATCCCACACAAACGAATGCTCCACATGCGGGTTTCACATGCCACCAACTCCACATTCACAGGCAACTTCAGCGCCACAAACGTTTGCAGATAGCCCTCAATGCAAAGGCTCTAGACGCAAATATTGGTGTGAGAGCTAATTCAATCAAGGAAACACTGCATGTTGGTGAAGGGCATATTGAAGAAGAATCAGCTGAGTGGTTCTTGTGGGAGAACAACTCCATTTGGCTCACTAACTTCACACACCATCAGGCTTCCAAGCAGCTCTCAAGGAAACTCAGTTTTCACACTCTATGCTTAGTGCCCTTTGAGTGCATTATCTAGGAATGAACCTGGTAGAGCATCCCACACAAACGAATGCTCCACATGCGGGTTTCACATGCCACCAACTCCACCTTCACAGGCAACTTCAGCGCCACAGACGTTTTCAGATAGCCCTCAATGCAAAGGCTCTAGACGCAAATATTGGTGTGAGAGCCAATTCCATCAAGGAAACACTGCATGTTGGTGAAGGGCATATTGAAGAAGAATCAGCCGAGTGGTTCTTGTGGGAGAACAACTCCATTTGGCTCACTAACTTCACACACCATCAGGCTTCCAAGCAGCTCTCAAGGAAACTCAGTTTTCACACTCTATGCTTAGTGCCCTTTGAGTGCATTATCTAGGAATGAACCTGGTAGAGCATCCCACACAAACGAATGCTCCACATGCGGGTTTCACATGCCACCAACTCCACCTTCACAGGCAACTTCAGCGCCACAGCCCTTTTCAGATAGCCCTCAATGCAAAGGCTCTAGACGCAAATATTGGTGTGAGAGCTAATTCAATCAAGGAAACACTGCATGTTGGTGAAGGGCATATTGAAGAAGAATCAGCCGAGTGGTTCTTGTGGGAGAACAACTCCATTTGGCTCACTAACTTCACACACCATCAGGCTTCCAAGCAGCTCTCAAGGAAACTCAGTTTTCACACTCTATGCTTAGTGCCCTTTGAGTGCATTATCTAGGAATGAACCTGGTAGAGCATCCCACACAAACGAATGCTCCACATGCGGGTTTCACATGCCACCAACTCCACATTCACAGGCAACTTCAGCGCCACAGACGTTTGCAGATAGCCCTCAATGCAAAGGCTCTAGACGCAAATATTGGTGTGAGAGCTAATTCAATCAAGGAAACACTGCATGTTGGTGAAGGGCATATTGAAGAAGAATCAGCCGAGTGGTTCTTGTGGGAGAACAACTCCATTTGGCTCACTAACTTCACACACCATCAGGCTTCCAAGCAGCTCTCAAGGAAACTCAGTTTTCACACTCTATGCTTAGTGCCCTTTGAGTGCATTATCTAGGAATGAACCTGGTAGAGCATCCCACACAAACGAATGCTCCACATGCGGGTTTCACATGCCACCAACTCCACCTTCACAGGCAACTTCAGCGCCACAGCCCTTTTCAGATAGCCCTCAATGCAAAGGCTCTAGACGCAAATATTGGTGTGAGAGCTAATTCAATCAAGGAAACACTGCATGTTGGTGAAGGGCATATTGAAGAAGAATCAGCCGAGTGGTTCTTGTGGGAGAACAACTCCATTTGGCTCACTAACTTCACACACCATCAGGCTTCCAAGCAGCTCTCAAGGAAACTCAGTTTTCACACTCTATGCTTAGTGCCCTATGAGTGCATTATCTAGGAATGAACCTGGTAGAGCATCCCACACAAACGAATGCTCCACATGCGGGTTTCACATGCCACCAACTCCACATTCACAGGCAACTTCAGCGCCACAGCCGTTTGCAGATAGCCCTCAATGCAAAGGCTCTAGACGCAAATATTGGTGTGAGAGCTAATTCAATCAAGGAAACACTGCATGTTGGTGAAGGGCATATTGAAGAAGAATCAGCCGAGTGGTTCTTGTGGGAGAACAACTCCATTTGGCTCACTAACTTCACACACCATCAGGCTTCCAAGCAGCTCTCAAGGAAACTCAGTTTTCACACTCTATGCTTAGTGCCCATTGAGTGCATTATCTAGGAATGAACCTGGTAGAGCATCCCACACAAACGAATGCTCCACATGCGGGTTTCACATGCCACCAACTCCACATTCACAGGCAGCTTCAGCGCCACAGACGTTTGCAGATAGCCCTCAATGCAAAGCCTCTAGACGCAAATATTGGTGTGAGAGCTAATTCAATCAAGGAAACACTGCATGTTGGTGAAGGGCATATTGAAGAAGAATCAGCCGAGTGGTTCTTGTGGGAGAACAACTCCATTTGGCTCACTAACGTCACACACCATCAGGCTTCCAAGCAGCTCTCAAGGAAACTCAGTTTTCACACTCTATGTTTAGTGCCCTTTGAGTGCATTATCTAGGAATGAACCTGGTAGAGCATCCCACACAAACGAATGCTCCACATGCGGGTTTCACATGCCACCAACTCCACATTCACAGGCAACTTCAGCGCCACAGACGTTTGCAGATAGCCCTCAATGCAAAGGCTCTAGACGCAAATATTGGTGTGAGAGCTAATTCCATCAAGGAAACACTGCATGTTGGTGAAGGGCATATTGAAGAAGAATCAGCCGAGTGGTTCTTGTGGGAGAACAACTCCATTTGGCTCACGAACTTCACACACCATCAGGCTTCCAAGCAGCTCTCAAGGAAACTCAGTTTTCACACTCTATGCTTAGTGCCCTTTGAGTGCATTATCTAGGAATGAACCTGGTAGAGCATCCCAAACAAACGAATGCTCCACATGCGGGTTTCACATGCCACCAACTCCACATTCACAGGCAACTTCAGTGCCAAAAGCACTTTCAGATAGCCCTCAATGCAAAGGCTCTAGACGCAAATATTGGTGTGAGAGCTAATTCAATCAAGGAAACACTGCATGTTGGTGAAGGGCATATTGAAGAAGAATCAGCCGAGTGGTTCTTGTGGGAGAACAACTCCATTTGGCTCACTAACTTCACACACCATCAGGCTTCCAAGCAGCTCTCAAGGAAACTCAGTTTTCACACTCTATGCTTAGTGCCCTTTGAGTGCATTATCTAGGAATGAACCTGGTAGAGCATCCCACACAAACGAATGCTCCACATGCGGGTTTCACATGCCACCAACTCCACATTCACAGGCAACTTCAGCGCCACAGACGTTTGCAGATAGCCCTCAATGCAAAGGCTCTAGACGCAAATATTGGTGTGAGAGCTAATTCAATCAAGGAAACACTGCATGTTGGTGAAGGGCATATTGAAGAAGAATCAGCCGAGTGGTTCTTGTGGGAGAACAACTCCATTTGGCTCACTAACTTCACACACCATCAGGCTTCCAAGCAGCTCTCAAGGAAACTCAGTTTTCACACTCTATGCTTAGTGCCCTATGAGTGCATTATCTAGGAATGAACCTGGTAGAGCATCCCACACAAACGAATGCTCCACATGCGGGTTTCACATGCCACCAACTCCACATTCACAGGCAACTTCAGCGCCACAGACGTTTGCAGATAGCCCTCAATGCAAAGGCTCTAGACGCAAATATTGGTGTGAGAGCTAATTCAATCAAGGAAACACTGCATGTTGGTGAAGGGCATATTGAAGAAGAATCAGCCGAGTGGTTCTTGTGGGAGAACAACTCCATTTGGCTCACTAACTTCACACACCATCAGGCTTCCAAGCAGCTCTCAAGGAAACTCAGTTTTCACACTCTATGCTTAGTGCCCATTGAGTGCATTATCTAGGAATGAACCTGGTAGAGCATCCCACACAAACGAATGCTCCACATGCGGGTTTCACATGCCACCAACTCCACATTCACAGGCAGCTTCAGCGCCACAGACGTTTGCAGATAGCCCTCAATGCAAAGGCTCTAGACGCAAATATTGGTGTGAGAGCTAATTCAATCAAGGAAACACTGCATGTTGGTGAAGGGCATATTGAAGAAGAATCAGCCGAGTGGTTCTTGTGGGAGAACAACTCCATTTGGCTCACTAACGTCACACACCATCAGGCTTCCAAGCAGCTCTCAAGGAAACTCAGTTTTCACACTCTATGTTTAGTGCCCTTTGAGTGCATTATCTAGGAATGAACCTGGTAGAGCATCCCACACAAACGAATGCTCCACATGCGGGTTTCACATGCCACCAACTCCACATTCACAGGCAACTTCAGCGCCACAGACGTTTGCAGATAGCCCTCAATGCAAAGGCTCTAGACGCAAATATTGGTGTGAGAGCTAATTCCATCAAGGAAACACTGCATGTTGGTGAAGGGCATATTGAAGAAGAATCAGCCGAGTGGTTCTTGTGGGAGAACAACTCCATTTGGCTCACTAACTTCACACACCATCAGGCTTCCAAGCAGCTCTCAAGGAAACTCAGTTTTCACACTCTATGCTTAGTGCCCTATGAGTGCATTATCTAGGAATGAACCTGGTAGAGCATCCCAAACAAACGAATGCTCCACATGCGGGTTTCACATGCCACCAACTCCACATTCACAGGCAACTTCAGTGCCAAAAGCACTTTCAGATAGCCCTCAATGCAAAGGCTCTAGACGCAAATATTGGTGTGAGAGCTAATTCAATCAAGGAAACACTGCATGTTGGTGAAGGGCATATTGAAGAAGAATCAGCTGAGTGGTTCTTGTGGGAGAACAACTCCATTTGGCTCACTAACTTCACACACCATCAGGCTTCCAAGCAGCTCTCAAGGAAACTCAGTTTTCACACTCTATGCTTAGTGCCCTATGAGTGCATTATCTAGGAATGAATCTGGTAGAGCTTCCCACACAAACGAATGCTCCACATGCGGGTTTCACTTGCCACCAACTCCACATTCACAGGCAACTTCAGTGCCACAGCCGTTTTCAGATAGCCCTCAATGCAAAGCCTCTAGACGCAAATATTGGTGTGAGAGCTAATTCAATCAAGGAAACACTGCATGTTGGTGAAGGGCATATTGAAGAAGAATCAGCCGAGTGGTTCTTGTGGGAGAACAACTCCATTTGGCTCACTAACTTCACACACCATCAGGCTTCCAAGCAGCTCTCAAGGAAACTCAGTTTTCACACTCTATGCTTAGTGCCCTATGAGTGCATTATCTAGGAATGAACCTGGTAGAGCATCCCACACAAACGAATGCTCCACATGCGGGTTTCACATGCCACCAACTCCACATTCACAGGCAGCTTCAGCGCCACAGACGTTTGCAGATAGCCCTCAATGCAAAGGCTCTAGACGCAAATATTGGTGTGAGAGCTAATTCAATCAAGGAAACACTGCATGTTGGTGAAGGGCATATTGAAGAAGAATCAGCCGAGTGGTTCTTATGGGAGAACAACTCCATTTGGCTCACTAACTTCACACACCATCAGGCTTCCAAGCAGCTCTCAAGGAAACTCAGTTTTCACACTCTATGCTTAGTGCCCTATGAGTGCATTATCTAGGAATGAACCTGGTAGAGCATCCCACACAAACGAATGCTCCACATGCGGGTTTCACATGCCACCAACTCCACATTCACAGGCAACTTCAGCGCCACAGACGTTTGCAGATAGCCCTCAATGCAAAGGCTCTAGACGCAAATATTGGTGTGAGAGCTAATTCAATCAAGGAAACACTGCATGTTGGTGAAGGGCATATTGAAGAAGAATCAGCCGAGTGGTTCTTGTGGGAGAACAACTCCATTTGGCTCACTAACTTCACACACCATCAGGCTTCCAAGCAGCTCTCAAGGAAACTCAGTTTTCACACTCTATGCTTAGTGCCCTATGAGTGCATTATCTAGGAATGAACCTGGTAGAGCATCCCACACAAACGAATGCTCCACATGCGGGTTTCACATGCCACCAACTCCACATTCACAGGCAACTTCAGTGCCAAAAGCACTTTCAGATAGCCCTCAATGCAAAGGCTCTAGACGCAAATATTGGTGTGAGAGCTAATTCAATCAAGGAAACACTGCATGTTGGTGAAGGGCATATTGAAGAAGAATCAGCCGAGTGGTTCTTGTGGGAGAACAACTCCATTTGGCTCACTAACTTCACACACCATCAGGCTTCCAAGCAGCTCTCAAGGAAACTCAGTTTTCACACTCTATGCTTAGTGCCCTTTGAGTGCATTATCTAGGAATGAATCTGGTAGAGCATCCCACACAAACGAATGCTCCACATGCGGGTTTCACTTGCCACCAACTCCACATTCACAGGCAACTTCAGTGCCACAGGCGTTTTCAGATAGCCCTCAATGCAAAGGCTCTAGACGCAAATATTGGTGTGAGAGCTAATTCAATCAAGGAAACACTGCATGTTGGTGAAGGGCATATTGAAGAAGAATCAGCCGAGTGGTTCTTGTGGGAGAACAACTCCATTTGGCTCACTAATTTCACACACCATCAGGCTTCCAAGCAGCTCTCAAGGAAACTCAGTTTTCACACTCTATGCTTAGTGCCCTTTGAGTGCATTATCTAGGAATGAACCTGGTAGAGCATCCCACACAAACGAATGCTCCACATGCGGGTTTCACATGCCACCAACTCCACATTCACAGGCAATTTCAGCGCCAAAAGCACTTTCAGATAGCCCTCAATGCAAAGCCTCTAGACGCAAATATTGGTGTGAGAGCTAATTCAATCAAGGAAACACTGCATGTTGGTGAAGGGCATATTGAAGAAGAATCAGCCGAGTGGTTCTTGTGGGAGAACAACTCCATTTGGCTCACTAACGTCACACACCATCAGGCTTCCAAGCAGCTCTCAAGGAAACTCAGTTTTCACACTCTATGCTTAGTTCCCATTGAGTGCATTATCTAGGAATGAACCTGGTAGAGCATCCCACACAAACGAATGCTCCACATGCGGGTTTCACATGCCACCAACTCCACATTCACAGGCAACTTCAGCGCCACAGACGTTTGCAGATAGCCCTCAATGCAAAGGCTCTAGACGCAAATATTGGTGTGAGAGCTAATTCAATCAAGGAAACACTGCATGTTGGTGAAGGGCATATTGAAGAAGAATCAGCCGAGTGGTTCTTGTGGGAGAACAACTCCATTTGGCTCACTAACTTCACACACCATCAGGCTTCCAAGCAGCTCTCAAGGAAACTCAGTTTTCACACTCTATGCTTAGTGCCCTATGAGTGCATTATCTAGGAATGAATCTGGTAGAGCATCCCACACAAACGAATGCTCCACATGCGGGTTTCACTTGCCACCAACTCCACATTCACAAGCAACTTCAGTGCCACAGCCGTTTTCAGATAGCCCTCAATGCAAAGGCTCTAGACGCAAATATTGGTGTAAGAGCTAATTCAATCAAGGAAACACTGCATGTTGGTGAAGGGCATATTGAAGAAGAATCAGCCGAGTGGTTCTTGTGGGAGAACAACTCCATTTGGCTCACTAACTTCACACACCATCAGGCTTCCAAGCAGCTCTCAAGGAAACTCAGTTTTCACACTCTATGCTTAGTGCCCTATGAGTGCATTATCTAGGAATGAACCTGGTAGAGCATCCCACACAAACGAATGCTCCACATGCGGGTTTCACATGCCACCAACTCCACATTCACAGGCAACTTCAGCGCCACAACCTTTTTCAGATAGCCCTCAATGCAAAGGCTCTAGACGCAAATATTGGTGTGAGAGCTAATTCAATCAAGGAAACACTGCATGTTGGTGAAGGGCATATTGAAGAAGAATCAGCCGAGTGGTTCTTGTGGGAGAACAACTCCATTTGGCTCACGAACTTCACACACCATCAGGCTTCCAAGCAGCTCTCAAGGAAACTCAGTTTTCACACTCTATGCTTAGTGCCCTTTGAGTGCATTATCTAGGAATGAACCTGGTAGAGCATCCCACACAAACGAATGCTCCACATGCGGGTTTCACATGCCACCAACTCCACATTCACAGGCAACTTCAGCGCCACAGCCGTTTTCAGATAGCCCTCAATGCAAAGGCTCTAGACGCAAATATTGGTGTGAGAGCTATTTCAATCAAGGAAACACTGCATGTTGGTGAAGGGCATATTGAAGAAGAATCAGCCGAGTGGTTCTTGTGGGAGAACAACTCCATTTGGCTCACTAACTTCACACACCATCAGGCTTCCAAGCAGCTCTCAAGGAAACTCAGTTTTCACACTCTATGCTTAGTGCCCTTTGAGTGCATTATCTAGGAATGAACCTGGTAGAGCATCCCACACAAACGAATGCTCCACATGCGGGTTTCACATGCCACCAACTCCACATTCACAGGCAGCTTCAGCGCCACAGACGTTTGCAGATAGCCCTCAATGCAAAGCCTCTAGACGCAAATATTGGTGTGAGAGCTAATTCAATCAAGGAAACACTGCATGTTGGTGAAGGGCATATTGAAGAAGAATCAGCCGAGTGGTTCTTGTGGGAGAACAACTCCATTTGGCTCACTAACTTCACACACCATCAGGCTTCCAAGCAGCTCTCAAGGAAACTCAGTTTTCACACTCTATGCTTAGTGCCCATTGAGTGCATTATCTAGGAATGAACCTGGTAGAGCATCCCACAAAAACGAATGCTCCACATGCGGGTTTCACATGCCACCAACTCCACATTCACAGGCAACTTCAGCGCCACAGACGTTTGCAGATAGCCCTCAATGCAAAGGCTCTAGACGCAAATATTGGTGTGAGAGCTAATTCAATCAAGGAAACACTGCATGTTGGTGAAGGGCATATTGAAGAAGAATCAGCCGAGTGGTTCTTGTGGGAGAACAACTCCATTTGGCTCACTAACTTCACACACCATCAGGCTTCCAAGCAGCTCTCAAGGAAACTCAGTTTTCACACTCTATGCTTAGTGCCCTATGAGTGCATTATCTAGGAATGAATCTGGTAGAGCATCCCACACAAACGAATGCTCCACATGCGGGTTTCACTTGCCACCAACTCCACATTCACAAGCAACTTCAGTGCCACAGCCGTTTTCAGATAGCCCTCAATGCAAAGGCTCTAGACGCAAATATTGGTGTAAAAGCTAATTCAATCAAGGAAACACTGCATGTTGGTGAAGGGCATATTGAAGAAGAATCAGCCGAGTGGTTCTTGTGGGAGAACAACTCCATTTGGCTCACTAACTTCACACACCATCAGGCTTCCAAGCAGCTCTCAAGGAAACTCAGTTTTCACACTCTATGCTTAGTGCCCTATGAGTGCATTATCTAGGAATGAACCTGGTAGAGCATCCCACACAAACGAATGCTCCACATGCGGGTTTCACATGCCACCAACTCCACATTCACAGGCAACTTCAGCGCCACAGCCTTTTTCAGATAGCCCTCAATGCAAAGGCTCTAGACGCAAATATTGGTGTGAGAGCTAATTCAATCAAGGAAACACTGCATGTTGGTGAAGGGCATATTGAAGAAGAATCAGCCGAGTGGTTCTTGTGGGAGAACAACTCCATTTGGCTCACTAACATCACACACCATGAGGCTTCCAAGCAGCTCTCAAGGAAACTCAGTTTTCACACTCTATGCTTAGTGCCCTTTGAGTGCATTATCTAGGAATGAACCTGGTAGAGCATCCCACACAAACGAATGCTCCACATGCGGGTTTCACATGCCACCAACTCCACATTCACAGGCAACTTCAGCGCCACAGCCGTTTTCAGATAGCCCTCAATGCAAAGGCTCTAGACGCAAATATCGGTGTGAGAGCTAATTCAATCAAGGAAACACTGCATGTTGGTGAAGGGCATATTGAAGAAGAATCAGCCGAGTGGTTCTTGTGGGAGAACAACTCCATTTGGCTCACTAACGTCACACACCATCAGGCTTCCAAGCAGCTCTCAAGGAAACTCAGTTTTCACACTCTATGCTTAGTGCCCATTGAGTGCATTATCTAGGACTGAACCTGGTAGAGCATCCCACACAAACGAATGCTCCACATGCGGGTTTCACATGCCACCAACTCCACATTCACAGGCAACTTCAGCGCCACAGACGTTTGCAGATAGCCCTCAATGCAAAGGCTCTAGACGCAAATATTGGTGTGAGAGCTAATTCAATCAAGGAAACACTGCATGTTGGTGAAGGGCATATTGAAGAAGAATCAGCCGAGTGGTTCTTGTGGGAGAACAACTCCATTTGGCTCACTAACTTCACACACCATCAGGCTTTCAAGCAGCTCTCAAGGAAACTCAGTTTTCACACTCTATGCTTAGTGCCCTTTGAGTGCATTATCTAGGAATGAACCTGGTAGAGCATCCCACACAATTGAATGCTCCACAGGCGGGTTTCACATGCCACCAACTCCACATTCACAGGCAACTTCAGCGCCACAGACGTTTGCAGATAGCCCTCAATGCAAAGGCTCTAGACGCAAATATCGGTGTGAGAGCTAATTCAATCAAGGAAACACTGCATGTTGGTGAAGGGCATATTGAAGAAGAATCAGCCGAGTGGTTCTTGTGGGAGAACAACTCCATTTGGCTCACTAACTTCACACACCATCAGGCTTCCAAGCAGCTCTCAAGGAAACTCAGTTTTCACACTCTATGCTTAGTGCCCTTTGAGTGCATTATCTAGGAATGAACCTGGTAGAGCATCCCACACAAACGAATGCTCCACATGCGGGTTTCACATGCCACCAACTCCACATTCACAGGCAACTTCAGCGCCACAGACGTTTGCAGATAGCCCTCAATGCAAAGGCTCTAGACGCAAATATTGGTGTGAGAGCTAATTCAATCAAGGAAACACTGCATGTTGTTGAAGGGCATATTGAAGAAGAATCAGCCGAGTGGTTCTTGTGGGAGAACAACTCCATTTGGCTCACTAACTTCACACACCATCAGGCTTCCAAGCAGCTCTCAAGGAAACTCAGTTTTCACACTCTATGTTTAGTGCCCTTTGAGTGCATTATCTAGGAATGAACCTGGTAGAGCATCCCACACAAACGAATGCTCCACATGCGGGTTTCACATGCCACCAACTCCACATTCACAGGCAACTTCAGAGCCAAAACCACTTTCAGATAGCCCTCAATGCAAAGGCTCTAGACGCAAATATTGGTGTGAGAGCTAATTCAATTAAGGAAACACTGCATGTTGGTGAAGGGCATATTGAAGAAGAATCAGCCGAGTGGTTCTTGTGGGAGAACAACTCCATTTGGCTCACTAACGTCACACACCATCAGGCTTCCAAGCAGCTCTCAAGGAAACTCAGTTTTCACACTCTATGTTTAGTGCCCTTTGAGTGCATTATCTAGGAATGAACCTGGTAGAGCATCCCACACAAACGAATGCTCCACATGCGGGTTTCACATGCCACCAACTCCACATTCACAGGCAACTTCAGCGCCACAGACGTTTGCAGATAGCCCTCAATGCAAAGGCTCTAGACGCAAATATTGGTGTGAGAGCTAATTCAATCAAGGAAACACTGCATGTTGGTGAAGGGCATATTGAAGAATCAGCCGAGTGGTTCTTGTGGGAGAACAACTCCATTTGGCTCACTAACTTCACACACCATCAGGCTTCCAAGCAGCTCTCAAGGAAACTCAGTTTTCACACTCTATGCTTAGTGCCCTTTGAGTGCATTACCTAGGACTGAACCTGGTAGAGCATCCCACACAAACGAATGCTCCACATGCGGGTTTCACATGCCACCAACTCCACATTCACAGGCAACTTCAGCGCCACAGACGTTTGCAGATAGCCCTCAAGGCAAAGGCTCTAGACGCAAATATTGGTGTGAGAGCTAATTCAATCAAGGAAACACTGCATGTTGTTGAAGGGCATATTGAAGAAGAATCAGCCGAGTGGTTCTTGTGGGAGAACAACTCCATTTGGCTCACTAACTTCACACACCATCAGGCTTCCAAGCAGCTCTCAAGGAAACTCAGTTAACACACTCTATGCTTAGTGCCCTTTGAGTGCATTATCTAGGAATGAACCTGGTAGAGCATCCCACACAAACGAATGCTCCACATGCGGGTTTCACATGCCACCAACTCCACATTCACAGGCAACTTCAGTGCCACAGACGTTTGCAGATAGCCCTCAATGCAAAGGCTCTAGACGCAAATATTGGTGTGAGAGCTAATTCAATCAAGGAAACACTGCATGTTGGTGAAGGGCATATTGAAGAAGAATCAGCCGAGTGGTTCTTGTGGGAGAACAACTCCATTTGGCTCACTAACGTTACACACCATCAGGCTTTCAAGCAGCTCTCAAGGAAACTCAGTTTTCACACTCTATGCTTAGTGCCCTTTGAGTGCATTATCTAGGAATGAACCTGGTAGAGCATCCCACACAAACGAATGCTCCACATGCGGGTTTCACATGCCACCAACTCCACATTCACAGGCAACTTCAGAGCCAAAACCACTTTCAGATAGCCCTCAATGCAAAGGCTCTAGACGCAAATATTGGTGTGAGAGCTAATTCAATCAAGGAAACACTGCATGTTGGTGAAGGGCATATTGAAGAAGAATCAGCCGAGTGGTTCTTGTGGGAGAACAACTCCATTTGGCTCACTAACGTCACACACCATCAGGCTTCCAAGCAGCTCTCAAGGAAACTCAGTTTTCACACTCTATGCTTAGTGCCCTTTGAGTGCCTAGGACTGAAATGAAGCTTGGAGAGCATCCCACACAAACGAATGCTCCACATGCGGGTTTCACATGCCACCAACTCCACATTCACAGGCAACTTCAGCGCCACAGACGTTTGCAGATAGCCCTCAATGCAAAGGCTCTAGACGCAAATATTGGTGTGAGAGCTAATTCAATCAAGGAAACACTGCATGTTGGTGAAGGGCATATTGAAGAAGAATCAGCCGAGTGGTTTTTGTGGGAGAACAACTCCATTTGGCTCACAAACGTCACACACCATCAGGCTTCCAAGCAGCTCTCAAGGAAACTCAGTTTTCACACTCTATGCTTAGTGCCCTATGAGTGCATTATCTAGGAATGAACCTGGTAGAGCATCCCACACAAACGAATGCTCCACATGCGGGTTTCACATGCCACCAACTCCACATTCACAGGCAACTTCAGCGCCACAGACGTTTGCAGATAGCCCTCAATGCCAAGGCTCTAGACGCAAATATTGGTGTGAGAGCTAATTCAATCAAGGAAACACTGCATGTTGGTGAAGGGCATATTGAAGAAGAATCAGCCGAGTGGTTCTTGTGCGAGAACAACTCCATTTGGCTCACTAACTTCACACACCATCAGGCTTTCAAGCAGCTCTCAAGGAAACTCAGTTTTCACACTCTATGCTTAGTGCCCTTTGAGTGCATTATCTAGGAATGAACCTGGTAGAGCATCCCACACAATTGAATGCTCCACAGGCGGGTTTCACATGCCACCAACTCCACATTCACAGGCAACTTCAGCGCCACAGACGTTTGCAGATAGCCCTCAATGCAAAGGCTCTAGACGCAAATATTGGTGTGAGAGCTAATTCAATCAAGGAAACACTGCATGTTGGTGAAGGGCATATTGAAGAAGAATCAGCCGAGTGGTTCTTGTGCGAGAACAACTCCATTTGGCTCACTAACTTCACACACCATCAGGCTTCCAAGCAGCTCTCAAGGAAACTCAGTTTTCACACTCTATGCTTAGTGCCCTTTGAGTGCATTATCTAGGAATGAACCTGGTAGAGCATCCCACACAATTGAATGCTCCACAGGCGGGTTTCACATGCCACCAACTCCACATTCACAGGCAACTTCAGCGCCACAGACGTTTGCAGATAGCCCTCAATGCAAAGGCTCTAGACGCAAATATTGGTGTGAGAGCTAATTCAATCAAGGAAACACTGCATGTTGGTGAAGGGCATATTGAAGAAGAATCAGCCGAGTGGTTCTTGTGGGAGAACAACTCCATTTGGCTCACTAACTTCACACACCATCAGGCTTCCAAGCAGCTCTCAAGGAAACTCAGTTTTCACACTCTATGCTTAGTGCCCTTTGAGTGCATTATCTAGGAATGAACCTGGTAGAGCATCCCACACAAACGAATGCTCCACATGCGGGTTTCACATGCCACCAACTCCACATTCACAGGCAACTTCAGCGCCACAGCCGTTTGCAGATAGCCCTCAATGCAAAGGCTCTAGACGCAAATATTGGTGTGAGAGCTAATTCAATCAAGGAAACACTGCATGTTGTTGAAGGGCATATTGAAGAAGAATCAGCCGAGTGGTTCTTGTGGGAGAACAACTCCATTTGGCTCACTAACTTCACACACCATCAGGCTTCCAAGCAGCTCTCAAGGAAACTCAGTTTTCACACTCTATGTTTAGTGCCCTTTGAGTGCATTATCTAGGAATGAACCTGGTAGAGCATCCCACACAAACGAATGCTCCACATGCGGGTTTCACATGCCACCAACTCCACATTCACAGGCAACTTCAGAGCCAAAACCACTTTCAGATAGCCCTCAATGCAAAGGCTCTAGACGCAAATATTGGTGTGAGAGCTAATTCAATCAAGAAAACACTGCATGTTGGTGAAGGGCATATTGAAGAAGAATCAGCCAAGTGGTTCTTGTGGGAGAACAACTCCATTTGGCTCACTAACTTCACACACCATCAGTCTTCCAAGCAGCTCTCAAGGAAACTCAGTTTTCACACTCTATGCTTAGTGCCCTTTGAGTGCATTATCTAGGAATGAACCTGGTAGAGCATCCCACACAAACGAATGCTCCACATGCGGGTTTCACATGCCACCAACTCCACATTCACAGGCAACTTCAGCGCCACAGACGTTTGCAGATAGCCCTCAATGCAAAGGCTCTAGACGCAAATATTGGTGTGAGAGCTAATTCAATCAAGGAAACACTGCATGTTGGTGAAGGGCATATTGAAGAAGAATCAGCCGAGTGGTTCTTGTGGGAGAACAACTCCATTTGGCTCACTAACATCACACACCATCAGGCTTCCAAGCAGCTCTCAAGGAAACTCAGTTAACACACTCTCTGCTTAGTGCCCTTTGAGTGCATTATCTAGGAATGAACCTGGTAGAGCATCCCACACAAACGAATGCTCCACATGCGGGTTTCACATGCCACCAACTCCACATTCACAGGCAACTTCAGCGCCACAGACGTTTGCAGATAGCCCTCAATGCAAAGGCTCTAGACGCAAATATTGGTGTGAGAGCTAATTCAATCAAGGAAACACTGCATGTTGGTGAAGGGCATATTGAAGAAGAATCAGCCGAGTGGTTCTTGTGGGAGAACAACTCCATTTGGCTCACTAACTTCACACACCATCAGGCTTTCAAGCAGCTCTCAAGGAAACTCAGTTTTCACACTCTATGCTTAGTGCCCTTTGAGTGCATTATCTAGGAATGAACCTGGTAGAGCATCCCACACAATTGAATGCTCCACAGGCGGGTTTCACATGCCACCAACTCCACATTCACAGGCAACTTCAGCGCCACAGACGTTTGCAGATAGCCCTCAATGCAAAGGCTCTAGACGCAAATATCGGTGTGAGAGCTAATTCAATCAAGGAAACAATGCATGTTGGTGAAGGGCATATTGAAGAAGAATCAGCCGAGTGGTTCTTGTGGGAGAACAACTCCATTTGGCTCACTAACTTCACACACCATCAGGCTTCCAAGCAGCTCTCAAGGAAACTCAGTTTTCACACTCTATGCTTAGTGCCCTTTGAGTGCATTATCTAGGAATGAACCTGGTAGAGCATCCCACACAAACGAATGCTCCACATGCGGGTTTCACATGCCACCAACTCCACATTCACAGGCAACTTCAGCGCCACAGCCGTTTGCAGATAGCCCTCAATGCAAAGGCTCTAGACGCAAATATTGGTGTGAGAGCTAATTCAATCAAGGAAACACTGCATGTTGTTGAAGGGCATATTGAAGAAGAATCAGCCGAGTGGTTCTTGTGGGAGAACAACTCCATTTGGCTCACTAACTTCACACACCATCAGGCTTCCAAGCAGCTCTCAAGGAAACTCAGTTTTCACACTCTATGCTTAGTGCCCTTTGAGTGCATTATCTAGGAATGAACCTGGTAGAGCATCCCACACAAACGAATGCTCCACATGCGGGTTTCACATGCCACCAACTCCACATTCACAGGCAACTTTAGAGCCAAAACCACTTTCAGATAGCCCTCAATGCAAAGGCTCTAGACGCAAATATTGGTGTGAGAGCTAATTCAATTAAGGAAACACTGCATGTTGGTGAAGGGCATATTGAAGAAGAATCAGCCGAGTGGTTCTTGTGGGAGAACAACTCCATTTGGCTCACTAACTTCACACACCATCAGGCTTCCAAGCAGCTCTCAAGGAAACTCAGTTTTCACACTCTATGCTTAGTGCCCTTTGAGTGCATTATCTAGGAATGAACCTGGTAGAGCATCCCACACAAACGAATGCTCCACATGCGGGTTTCACATGCCACCAACTCCACATTCACAGGCAACTTCAGCGCCACAGACGTTTGCAGATAGCCCTCAATGCAAAGGCTCTAGACGCAAATATTGGTGTGAGAGCTAATTCAATCAAGGAAACACTGCATGTTGGTGAAGGGCATATTGAAGAATCAGCCGAGTGGTTCTTGTGGGAGAACAACTCCATTTGGCTCACTAACTTCACACACCATCAGGCTTCCAAGCAGCTCTCAAGGAAACTCAGTTTTCACACTCTATGCTTAGTGCCCTTTGAGTGCATTATCTAGGAATGAACCTGGTAGAGCATCCCACACAAACGAATGCTCCACATGCGGGTTTCACATGCCAACAACTCCACATTCACAGGCAACTTCAGCGCCACAGACGTTTGCAGATAGCCCTCAATGCAAAGGCTCTAGACGCAAATATTGGTGTGAGAGCTAATTCAATCAAGGAAACACTGCATGTTGGTGAAGGGCATATTGAAGAAGAATCAGCCGAGTGGTTCTTGTGGGAGAACAACTCCATTTGGCTCACTAACTTCACACACCATCAGGCTTCCAAGCAGCTCTCAAGGAAACTCAGTTAACACACTCTATGCTTAGTGCCCTTTGAGTGCATTATCTAGGAATGAACCTGGTAGAGCATCCCACACAAACGAATGCTCCACATGCGGGTTTCACATGCCACCAACTCCACATTCACAGGCAACTTCAGAGCCAAAACCACTTTCAGATAGCCCTCAATGCAAAGGCTCTAGACGCAAATATTGGTGTGAGAGCTAATTCAATCAAGGAAACACTGCATGTTGGTGAAGGGCATATTGAAGAAGAATCAGCCGAGTGGTTCTTGTGGGAGAACAACTCCATTTGGCTCACTAACTTCACACACCATCAGGCTTCCAAGCAGCTCTCAAGGAAACTCAGTTTTCACACTCTATGCTTAGTGCCCTTTGAGTGCATTACCTAGGACTGAACCTGGTAGAGCATCCCACACAAACGAATGCTCCACATGCGGGTTTCACATGCCACCAACTCCACATTCACAGGCAACTTCAGCGCCACAGACGTTTGCAGATAGCCCTCAATGCAAAGGCTCTAGACGCAAATATTGGTGTGAGAGCTAATTCAATTAAGGAAACACTGCATGTTGGTGAAGGGCATATTGAAGAAGAATCAGCCGAGTGGTTCTTGTGGGAGAACAACTCCATTTGGCTCACTAACGTCACACACCATCAGGCTTCCAAGCAGCTCTCAAGGAAACTCAGTTAACACACTCTATGCTTAGTGCCCTTTGAGTGCATTATCTAGGAATGAACCTGGTAGAGCATCCCACACAAACGAATGCTCCACATGCGGGTTTCACATGCCACCAACTCCACATTCACAGGCAACTTCAGCGCCACAGACGTTTGCAGATAGCCCTCAATGCAAAGGCTCTAGACGCAAATATTGGTGTGAGAGCTAATTCAATCAAGGAAACACTGCATGTTGGTGAAGGGCATATTGAAGAAGAATCAGCCGAGTGGTTCTTGTGGGAGAACAACTCCATTTGGCTCACTAACTTCACACACCATCAGGCTTCCAAGCAGCTCTCAAGGAAACTCAGTTTTCACACTCTATGCTTAGTGCCCTTTGAGTGCATTACCTAGGACTGAACCTGGTAGAGCATCCCACACAAACGAATGCTCCACATGCGGGTTTCACATGCCACCAACTCCACATTCACAGGCAACTTCAGAGCCAAAACCACTTTCAGATAGCCCTCAATGCAAAGGCTCTAGACGCAAATATTGGTGTGAGAGCTAATTCAATCAAGGAAACACTGCATGTTGGTGAAGGGCATATTGAAGAAGAATCAGCCGAGTGGTTCTTGTGGGAGAACAACTCCATTTGGCTCACTAACTTCACACACCATCAGGCTTCCAAGCAGCTCTCAAGGAAACTCAGTTTTCACACTCTATGCTTAGTGCCCTTTGAGTGCATTACCTAGGACTGAACCTGGTAGAGCATCCCACACAAACGAATGCTCCACATGCGGGTTTCACATGCCACCAACTCCACATTCACAGGCAACTTCAGCGCCACAGACGTTTGCAGATAGCCCTCAATGCAAAGGCTCTAGACGCAAATATTGGTGTGAGAGCTAATTCAATCAAGGAAACACTGCATGTTGGTGAAGGGCATATTGAAGAAGAATCAGCCGAGTGGTTCTTGTGGGAGAACAACTCCATTTGGCTCACTAACGTCACACACCATCAGGCTTCCAAGCAGCTCTCAAGGAAACTCAGTTTTCACACTCTATGCTTAGTGCCCTTTGAGTGCATTATCTAGGAATGAACCTGGTAGAGCATCCCACACAAACGAATGCTCCACATGCGGGTTTCACATGCCACCAACTCCACATTCACAGGCAACTTCAGCGATACAGCAGATTGCAGATAGCCCTCAATGCAAAGGCTCTAGACGCAAATATTGGTGTGAGAGCTAATTCAATCAAGGAAACACTGCATGTTGGTGAAGGGCATATTGAAGAAGAATCAGCCGAGTGGTTCTTGTGGGAGAACAACTCCATTTGGCTCACTAACGTTACACACCATCAGGCTTTCAAGCAGCTCTCAAGGAAACTCAGTTTTCACACTCTATGCTTAGTGCCCTTTGAGTGCATTATCTAGGAATGAACCTGGTAGAGCATCCCACACAAACGAATGCTCCACATGCGGGTTTCACATGCCACCAACTCCACATTCACAGGCAACTTCAGAGCCAAAACCACTTTCAGATAGCCCTCAATGCAAAGGCTCTAGACGCAAATATTGGTGTGAGAGCTAATTCAATCAAGGAAACACTGCATGTTGGTGAAGGGCATATTGAAGAAGAATCAGCCGAGTGGTTCTTGTGGGAGAACAACTCCATTTGGCTCACTAACGTCACACACCATCAGGCTTCCAAGCAGCTCTCAAGGAACTCAGTTTTCACACTCTATGCTTAGTGCCCTTTGAGTGCCTAGGACTGAAATGAAGCTTGGAGAGCATCCCACACAAACGAATGCTCCACATGCGGGTTTCACATGCCACCAACTCCACATTCACAGGCAACTTCAGCGCCACAGACGTTTGCAGATAGCCCTCAATGCAAAGGCTCTAGACGCAAATATTGGTGTGAGAGCTAATTCAATCAAGGAAACACTGCATGTTGGTGAAGGGCATATTGAAGAAGAATCAGCCGAGTGGTTCTTGTGGGAGAACAACTCCATTTGGCTCACTAACTTCACACACCATCAGGCTTCCAAGCAGCTCTCAAGGAAACTCAGTTTTCACACTCTATGCTTAGTGCCCTATGAGTGCATTATCTAGGAATGAACCTGGTAGAGCATCCCACACAAACGAATGCTCCACATGCGGGTTTCACATGCCACCAACTCCACATTCACAGGCAACTTCAGCGCCACAGACGTTTGCAGATAGCCCTCAATGCAAAGGCTCTAGACGCAAATATTGGTGTGAGAGCTAATTCAATCAAGGAAACACTGCATGTTGGTGAAGGGCATATTGAAGAAGAATCAGCCGAGTGGTTCTTGTGCGAGAACAACTCCATTTGGCTCACTAACTTCACACACCATCAGGCTTCCAAGCAGCTCTCAAGGAAACTCAGTTTTCACACTCTATGCTTAGTGCCCTTTGAGTGCATTATCTAGGAATGAACCTGGTAGAGCATCCCACACAATTGAATGCTCCACAGGCGGGTTTCACATGCCACCAACTCCACATTCACAGGCAACTTCAGCGCCACAGACGTTTGCAGATAGCCCTCAATGCAAAGGCTCTAGACGCAAATATTGGTGTGAGAGCTAATTCAATCAAGGAAACACTGCATGTTGTTGAAGGGCATATTGAAGAAGAATCAGCCGAGTGGTTCTTGTGGGAGAACAACTCCATTTGGCTCACTAACTTCACACACCATCAGGCTTCCAAGCAGCTCTCAAGGAAACTCAGTTTTCACACTCTATGCTTAGTGCCCTTTGAGTGCATTATCTAGGAATGAACCTGGTAGAGCATCCCACACAAACGAATGCTCCACATGCGGGTTTCACATGCCACCACTCCACATTCACAGGCAACTTCAGCGCCACAGCCGTTTGCAGATAGCCCTCAATGCAAAGGCTCTAGACGCAAATATTGGTGTGAGAGCTAATTCAATCAAGGAAACACTGCATGTTGTTGAAGGGCATATTGAAGAAGAATCAGCCGAGTGGTTCTTGTGGGAGAACAACTCCATTTGGCTCACTAACTTCACACACCATCAGGCTTCCAAGCAGCTCTCAAGGAAACTCAGTTTTCACACTCTATGTTTAGTGCCCTTTCACTGCATTATCTAGGAATGAAGAACCTGGTAGAGCATCCCACACAAACGAATGCTCCACATGCGGGTTTCACATGCCACCAACTCCACATTCACAGGCAACTTCAGCGCCACAGACGTTTTCAGATAGCCCTCATGCAAAGGCTCTAGACGCAAATATTGGTGTGAGAGCTAATTCAATCAAGGAAACACTGCATGTTGTTGAAGGGCATATTGAAGAAGAATCAGCCGAGTGGTTCTTGTGGGAGAACAACTCCATTTGGCTCACTAACTTCACACACCATCAGGCTTCCAAGCAGCTCTCAAGGAAACTCAGTTTTCACACTCTATGCTTAGTGCCCTTTGAGTGCATTATCTAGGAATGAACCTGGTAGAGCATCCCACACAAACGAATGCTCCACATGCGGGTTTCACATGCCACCAACTCCACCTTCACAGGCAACTTCAGCGCCACAGCCGTTTTCAGATAGCCCTCAATGCAAAGGCTCTAGACGCAAATATCGGTGTGAGAGCTAATTCAATCAAGGAAACACTGCATGTTGGTGAAGGGCATATTGAAGAAGAATCAGCCGAGTGGTTCTTGTGGGAGAACAACTCCATTTGGCTCACTAACGTCACACACCATCAGGCTTCCAAGAAGCTCTCAGGAAACTCAGTTTCACACTCTATGCTTAGTGCCCATTGAGTGCATTATCTAGGACTGAACCTGGTAGAGCATCCCACACAAACGAATGCTCCACATGCGGGTTTCACATGCCACCAACTCCACATTCACAGGCAACTTCAGCGCCACAGACGTTTGCAGATAGCCCTCAATGCAAAGGCTCTAGACGCAAATATTGGTGTGAGAGCTAATTCAATCAAGGAAACACTGCATGTTGGTGAAGGGCATATTGAAGAAGAATCAGCCGAGTGGTTCTTGTGGGAGAACAACTCCATTTGGCTCACTAACTTCACACACCATCAGGCTTTCAAGCAGCTCTCAAGGAAACTCAGTTTTCACACTCTATGCTTAGTGCCCTTTGAGTGCATTATCTAGGAATGAACCTGGTAGAGCATCCCACACAATTGAATGCTCCACAGGCGGGTTTCACATGCCACCAACTCCACATTCACAGGCAACTTCAGCGCCACAGACGTTTGCAGATAGCCCTCAATGCAAAGGCTCTAGACGCAAATAT